>NC_139988.1:28789866-28934499 GCF_964263955.1 Coregonus lavaretus
GCATCATGCTGTGGGGATGTTTTTCATCGGCAGGGACGGGGAAACTGGTCTGAATTGAAGAATTATGGCTGGCGCTAAATACAGGGAAATTCTTGAGGGAAACCTGTTTCAGTCTTCCAGAGATTTGAGACTGAGACGTAGGTTCACCTTCCAGCTGGACAATGACCCTAAGCATACTGCTAAAGCAACACTTGAGTGGTTTAAAGAGAAACATTTAAATGTCTTGGAATGGCCTAGTCAAAGCCCAGACCTCAGTCCAATTGAGAATCTGTGGTATGAATTAAAGATTGCTGTACACCAGCGGAACTTGAAGGAGCTGGAGAAGTTTTGCCTTGAAGAATGGGCAAAAATCCCAGTGGCTAGATGTGCCAAGCTTATAGAGACATACCCCAAGAGACTTGCAGCTGTAAATGCTGCAAAAGGTGGCTCTACAAAGTATTGACTTTGGGGGGGGTGAATAGTTATGCACGCATTTTGTCTTATTTCTTGTTTGTTTCACAAGAAAATATATTTTGCATCTTCAAAGTGGTAGGCATGTTGTGTAAATCAAATGATACAACCCCCCCCCCCAATTTTTTTTATTCCAGGATGTAAGGCAACAAAATAGGAAAAATGCCAAGGGGGGTGAATTATTTCGCAAGCCACTGTAATGTCGTGAAGTATGCTGTATGACTACGCACTTCAACTGGATATGATTTATTGGCGAGGTAGCCTAACGGTGACTATTGCATTCTGGTCACATACTTCATGTAATTCAAACGGGACAATATAGGCTAACTGCATATAAATTCTTTGTGTGGATGAAAATTATATCTAACTAATCATAGACCCGATTTATTTTGGTTCAACGTATCATGCTTCCTTTATGTTGAAGTGGGGTTTGTGGGTGCGCTCATCTCCATGCCCGTCGGGGCGGCCGGCCGGGCGGGGTCTTTCCCATCCTTGGAAAATCCCTTTGGGCCCAGGGGGCAGGGGCCTCGGCCGACCGACGGCTCGAGGCGGGTGGGGTCGAGCGCACCTACGGTCAACAGTAGCCGATTGTATGGGTCTATTCTGTTTGGATTTGTATATTGGTGTGGCGTCTGGGTGTCTGTCCGCTCTCAGGATAAAGATTCCAAAGACCTTTCTCTTTTGTTTTTACTCCATGAATGGTTCATTTAATAAGGCCTATGTTTTTTATGTTGGAGCTGAGAGCGCAGAGGGAGAAAATGACATGAGCCGGTCGGACAAGCATCATAATATGGCCCGAATAATCTAGATTGATAGATAGATATTGAGAGGATGTTCTGTTTGATTTTGCTGTCTATAATACGAAGCAGAATGGGATTTGTCCTGACATTCGATTAAGAAGCCAGCTGTCATGAACGAATCCCTCAACTTTCTTAAGTCTATTGTGTTCTTATTAAACTAGAAGATTGTTTAATTAAGGGAAGTTTGTAATAATGAATTAGGTTATAATTAATTAATTAATTAATTAATTAAATAGTACATTATCTGTCAGCTAATGGCTTTGCTGACTGAATGCACTATTGAATGCTGTTTTAATTGCACTGATATCTACTTCCATTTGGGAAAAGGCCTCTAGGAAGGTAGACGGTACCAGAGTAGCTAATGGTAAAATCGAAACATTTATTTGGACCAATGATGAAGATGCGCATAGGAGACGATGACCTAGACCACGTTATATTTAATTTCAGATGCGGTCAAGACTCCACCTCCCCCGCGGTTAGCCTCCTTCAGTATCACGTACTGATTCAATCTTTGTCAGATGTTTTTATTTTGTTTTGTAATGTCGGTGTGTATGGTTTGTTTATGTTTTTCTTTATCTTAATGTTGGCCAAATATGTGAAATATTATCAGACTGGTCTTATTGCTCTTTCATTGCTTGTTGCAGATTCTGTAACAACAGCAAACCCCCATGAGTGATTTAAAGATAACTACTATTAATTTGAAAGGAATTAATTTCCCTATCAAACGTAAAAAAGTATTGACTTCAGCTTAAAATAAAAAAGGTACAGATTGCTCTCGTACATGACAGACATCTGACTGACTTGGAACATTAGGAATTAAAGCGAGACTGGATAGGCAAAGTGTTTTACTCCTATCATTCTAAAAGCAGAGGGTCTGCCATTCTTATTCACAAAAATCTCCCTTTTACACTGGATAAGATTGTTAATGACTTTGAAGGTAGATATTTGATTATTACTGGTTTTCTATATGGCGAGCATATTCAGCTGGGATCAATTTATGCACCTAATGTTTACAAAAATACCTTTATTGCAAAACTTGTAAATGATGTGGCCTCACTGGCGACACCATTTTGTATTTTAGGAGGAGATTATAATTGTCCATTGAACCCACTGGTCAATCAGAAACCTCCCAACCAGAAGGTATCTAGGAAAACTAAGGGTATACATAATATTTGTGATTTCTGTCTGCATGATGCCTGGAGGATTATGCATCCAAATGAGAAGGACTTTACTTTTTATTTTGCCAGACATAAATATTTTTCTAGAATTGACTACTTTCTAACTTCACAACTGGTTTTAGACCGAACACAGTCTTGTGATATCGGTATCTTATGTTTGTCAGTCTTCACACCTTAATAAGGCCTACAGCGATCCATCTAACAGAAGGGTGCGTTTAAACCCTATGCTATTTAACACACCTGAATTCACTTCATTTTTTTCTTTTTAAATAATCAATGGAATCTCTATATGGAGAATAATGACACCCCTAACGTATCTCCTTCAATCATTTGGGAAGCAGGCAAGGCAGTTATCAGAGGGAATATTATTTCCTATGTTGCAGCTAAAAGAAAGAAAACATTTAAACTACAGTTGAACTTAGTTAAAAGTAAGGCAACTTGAAGATGAATTTAAAAGGACTTCTTCCAAACAGCTCTTCAAAGAATTACAATCTGCAAGATCAGCATTAGACCAACTGTTTACAGACGAAGCAGAAGCATCTATTTTCCAGGCTAGACACAGATTATATGATCATGGAAATAAGCCAAGTCGATTCCTCTCAGGACTGGCAAAGAACAGAGGCTATACCCTCGTTAAAGGATCAATCGGGGGTGGAACGATTCACCACTAGGGAAATAAATACCATTATGAGGGACTACTACCTGTAACTCTACAGCTCCGACTCCAGCAATAATCTGGCTGACATCAATCCTTTCTGGACAAACTATCTCTCCCAACGATACATGTGGGAGACAGATAATTATTATGCAAGGAGATACCCAAAGAAGAAATACAAGAGGCAATTAAAACCCTTAAAAATGGGAAATCCCCAGGACCTGATGGGTTTGGACCAGAGTTTTATAAGAATTGTCAAGATTTCATAACGGAACCCCTTTTCAGAATGTATACAGACTCCTTTGCCAGGGGCAAACTCCCTCCAACTTTAAACCATGCTAATATTGTTCTCATTCTTAAGAAAAATAAACCAGCCAAAGATTGCTCTAGCTATAGGCCTGTGTCCCTTATTAATGTGGACAGTAAGCTCTTATCTAAGATCCTAGCTAGGAGACTAGAAAGATTTCTACCAACTTTAATAAAGCCGGACCAAACTGTTTTTATAATGCAAATGCATTCATTGACAAATGTCAGACATCTCCTCAGCATAATACAACTCTGTAAGCAATCACAACATAGAGACACTGCTCTATCATTGGATGCCAAGAAGTCATTTGACTGAGTAGAATGGCCATACCTATTTAAAGTACTTAACTGCTTGAAGTGTGAGAGAATTTCGTTAACTGGATAAAGCTGATAGACCATGCCCCTCAGGCCGCTGTGATAACAAATGGAATGCAGTCACCCACTTTCTTTCTGGGTAGAGGGACACGCCATGGTTGCCCACTGTCACCTCTGTTATTTGCCTTGGTATTAGAGCCCCTGTCAGAGGCTATACGTACCCAGGAAAGTCTTACAGGTGTGAAGACTGAAAAACACTCCCATTATATCTCTATATGCAATTGATATTTTGCTATTAATTTCTAACCCAGAAACCTCTTCCCATTCTTATTGACTTAATTAAGAGGTTTAGCTCCTTTTTCTGGCTTCAAAATTAATTTTAATAAATCAGAAGCTATGCCCCTAGGGAGCTTGAGTGACAACAACAATTTGAATGACTTCCCGTTCAATTGGACATTTGTTTTGTTTTGTTTTTTGGTATAAAAATGTTGAATAAACTTCACAACCTGTCTAACATCAGCTTTGCACCTGTACATAGGGCAGTTAATGAAGACCTAGATAGGTGGATGGACCTGCCATTATCATGGATGGGTAGAATTAATCTGATTTAAAATGATGAATGTTTTCACCAGACTTTTGTTTCTCCAGATGGTCCCATTATATATAAAGAAAAATAATTTTAATGAACTCAATAAATACCTCTCAGACTTTATATGGCACGGCACAGAAAAAGACCAAGGTTGAAAATTTGTAAACTGCAGCTGCCGTATAATTTAGGAGGCCTAACACTACCTAATTTGCTATTTTATAACTGGGCATGTCATGCTCGCAAAATTGCAGAATGGGTCAGAGATGAACATTGCTCTAATTGGGTCAGTAATGACTCCTGTTTCACATCTCCATACTCATTCATCAGTGTTATGACTGGTGATAGAAACTCAGTCAGCACAGAAGTGAAGCATAACCCGATTCTTAACAGCACCTTTAAGATCTGGAGAGATATTTGCAAACACTTTGGGAGAAAGGATTACTTTTCCCCTGGCATCTCTGATAGCATTTTCCACCTCCCCCACAGAACCCAATACGAACTGCAGTGGACCTCCTGTTGAAAGTTGAAAGACCTAAACACTTTATCTCTTCATTTTAAGCTGCCATACACTCTAATGTTGAAAGTAACTAAAGTGCTCTGATTAGGGTATGGGAAACAGAGCTGGGGAGAGGCACAGAAATTCAAAATTGGACAAAGGCTATGCTCGAAGCAAGACAACTGTTCACCTACAACAAGGTGCAAGAGATGCAATATAAGATTATGCAAAGGGTTCATAGGACTCCCATTATATGTAATAAAATGAAAGCAGAATTCTCTGATACCTATTGGCCATCTGTTTTGGACTTTCCCATTAATTAAAATGTTCTGGGAAAATGTCAAAACGAAGCTGGAGGGCATGTTCATACAGTGCCTTCGGAAAGTGTTCAGACCCCTTGACTTTTTCCACATCTTGTTACGTTACAGCCTTATTCTAAAATGGATTAAATAAAACAATATCCTCAGCAATCTGCACACAATACCCCATAATGACAAAGAAAAAACAGGTTTTTAGAAATGTTTACAAAAATACCTTATTTACGTAAGTATTCAGAACCTTTCCTATGAGACTCGAAATTGAGCTCAGATGTATCCTGTTTCCATTGATCATCCTTGAGATGTTTCTACAACTTGATTGGAGTCTACCTGTGGTAAATTCAATTGATTGGACATGATTTGGAAAGGCAAACACCTGTCTACATAAGGTCCCACAGTTGACAGTGCATGTCGGAGGAATTGTCCGTAGAGCTCCGAGACAGGATTGTGTCGAGGCACAAATCTGGGGAAGGGTACCAAAAAGTTGCTGCAGCATTGAAGAACACAGTGGTCTCCATCATTCTTAAATGGAAGAAGTTTGGAACCACCAAGACTCTTCCTAGAGCTGGCCGCCCGGCCAAACTGAGCAATTGGGGAAGAAGGGCCTTGGTCAGGGAGGTGAACAAAAACCCGATGGTCACTCTGACAGAGCTCCAGAGTTCATCTATGGAGATGGGAGAACCTTTCAGAAGGACAACCATCTCTGCAGCACTCCCCCAATCAGGCATTTATGGTAGAGTGGCCAGACGAAAGCCACTTCTCAATAAAAAGCACATGACAGCCCCCTTGGAGTTTGCCAAAAGGCACCTAAAGACTCTCAGACCATGAGAAACAAGATTCTCTGGTCTGATGAAACCAAGATTGAACTCTTTGACCTGAATGCCAAGCATCACGTCTGGAGGAAACCTGGCACCATCCCTACGGTGAAGGATAGTGGTGGCAGCATCATGCTGTGGGGATGTTTTTCAGCTGAAGGGACTTGGAGACTAGTCAGGATCGAGGGAAAGATGAACGGAGCAAAGTAGAGAGCGATCCTTGATGAGAACCTGCTCCAGAGTGCACAGGACCTCAGACTGGGGCAAAGGTTCACCTTCCAACAGGACAATGACCCCTAGCACACAGCCAAGACAACGCAGGAGTGGCTTCGGGACAAGTCCCTGAATGTCCTTGAGTGGCCCAGCCAGAGTCCGGACTTGAACCAGATCGAACATCTCTGGAGAGACCTGAAAATAGCTGTGCAGCGACACTCCCCATCCAACCTGATAGAGCTTGAGAGGATCTGCAGAGAAGAATGGGAGAAACTCCCCAAATATAGGTGTGCCAAGCTTGTAGCGTCATACCCAAGAAGACTCAAGGCTGTATCGCTGCCAAAGGTGCTTCAACAAAGTACTGAGTAAAGGGTCTGAATATTTATGTAAATGTGATACTAAAGCAGGACGTACCAGTGACTCGCTCAATACGGAATTGGTCAGATGACACAGATGCTAAGCTACAGGACTGTTTTTCTAGCACAGACTGGAATATGTTAAGGGATTCTTCAGATAGCATTGAGGAGTACACCACATCAGTAACTGGCTTCATCAGTAAGTGCATTGATGACATCGTCCCCACAGTGACCGTACGTACATACCCCAACCATAAGCCATGGATTACAGGCAACATCCGCACTGAGCTAAAGGGTAGAGCTGCCACTTTCAAGGAGCAGCACTCTAACCCGGACGCTTATAAGAAATCCTGCTATGCCCTCTAACGAACCATCAAACAGGCAAAGCGTCAATACAGGACTAAGATTGAATCCTACTGCACCGGCTCCGACGCTCGTCGGATGTGGCAGGGCTTGCAAACTATTAAGGACTACAAATGGAAGCACAGCCGCGAGCTGCCCAGTGACACTAGCCTACCAGACGAGCTAAATTACTTCTATGCACGCTTCGAGGCAAGCAACACCGAAGCATGCATGAGAGCACCAGCTGTTCCGGACGACTGTGTGATCACGCTCTCTGTAGACGATGTGAGTAAGACCTTTAATAATAATAAAATGCCATTTAGCAGACGCTTTTATCCAAAGCGACTTACAGTCATGCGTGCATATATATATATTTTTTGTGTATGGGTGGTCCCGGGGATCGAACCCACTACCTTGGCGTTACAAGCGCCGTGCTCTACCAGCTGAGCTACAGAGGACCACAGGTCACTTTAAACAGGTCAACATTCACAAGGCCGCAGGGCCAGACGGATTACCAGAACGTGTACTCCGAGCATGAGCTGACCAACTGGCAAGTGTCTTCACTGACAATTTCGACCTCTCCCTGACCGAGTCTGTAATACCTACATGTTTCAAGCAGACCACCATAGTCTCTGTGCCCAAGAAAGTGAAGGTAACCTGCCTAAATGACTACCGCCTCGTAGCACTCACGTCAGTAGCCATAAAGTGCTTTAAAAGGCTGGTCCATGGCTCACATCAACACCATTATCCCAGAAACCTTCAATTTGCATACCGTGCAAACAGATCCACAGATGACGCAATCTCTATTGTACTCCTCACTGCCCTTACCCACCTGGACGAAAGGAACACCTACGTGAGAATGCTATTCATTGACTACAGCTCAGCGTTCAACACCATAGTGCCCTCAAAGCTCATCCCTAAACTAAGGACCCTGGGATTAAACACCTCCTTCTGCAACTGGATCCTGGACTTCCTGACGGGCCGCCCCCAGGTGGTAAGGGTAGGTAACAACACATCTGCCACTCTGATTCTCAAAACAGGGGCCCCTCAGGAGTGCGTGCTCAGTCCCCTCCTGTACTCCCTTTTCACCCATTACTGCATGGCCAAGCACGACTCCAACACCATCATTAAGTTTGCCGACGACACAACAGTGGTAGTCCTGATCGCCGACAACGATGAGACAGCCTATAGAGAGGAAGTCAGAGACCTGGCAGTGTTGTGCCAGGATAAAAACCTCTCCCTCAACGTGATCAAGACAAAGGAGATGATCGTGGACAACAGGAAAAGGAGTGCTGAGCACGCCCCCATTCTCATCGATGGGGCTGTAGTGGAGCAAGTTGAGAGCTTCAACTTCCATGGTGTCCACATCACCAACAAACTATCATGGTCTAAACACACCAAGACAGTCATGAAGAGGGCATGACAACGCCTATTCCCCCTCAGGAGACTGAAAAGATTTGGCAAGGGTCCTCAAATCCTCAAAAAGTTATACAGCTGCACCATCGAGAGCATCCTGACTGGTTGCATCACCACCTGGTATGGCAACTGCTCAGCCTTCGACCGCAAGGCACTACAGAGGGTAGTGCGTACGGCTCAGTACATCACTGGGGCCAAGCTTCCTGCCATCCTGGACCTACAGTGGGGAGAACAAATATTTGATACATTGCTGATTTTGCAGGTTTTCCTACTTACAAAGCATGTAGAGGTCTGTAATTTTTATCATAGGTACACTTCAACTGTGAGAGACGGAATCTAAAACAAAAATCCAGAAAATCACATTGTATGATTTTTAAGTAATTAATTTGCTTTTTATTGCATGACATAAGTATTTAATACATCAGAAAAGCAGAACTTAATATTTGGTACAGAAACCTTTGTTTGCAATTACAGAGATCATACGTTTCCTGTAGGTCTTGACCAGGTTTACACACACTGCAGCAGGGATTTTGGCCTACTCCTCCATACAGACCATCTCCAGGTCCTTCAGGTTTCGGGGCTGTCGCTGGGCGATACGGACTTTCAGCTCCCTCCAAAGATTTTCCATTGGCTAGGCCACTCCAGGACCTTGAGATGCTTCTTACGGAGCCACTCCTTAGTTGCCCTGGCTGTGTGTTTCGGGTCGTTGTCATGCTGGAAGACCCAGCCACGACCCATCTTCAATGCTCTTACTGAGGGAAGGAGGTTGTTGGCCAAGATCTCACGATACATGGCCCCATCCATCCTCCCCTCAATACAGTGCAGTCGTCCTGTCCCCTTTGCAGAAAAGCATCCCCAAGGAATGATGTTTCCACCTCCATGCTTCACGGTTGGGATGGTGTTCTTGGGGTTGTACTCATCCTTCTTCTTCCTCCAAACACGCCGAGTGGAGTTTAGACCAAAAAGCTCTATTTTTGTCTCATCAGACCACATGACCTTCTCCCATTCCTCCTCTGGATCATCCAGATGGTCATTGGCAAACTTCAGACGGGCCTGGACATGCGCTGGCTTGAGCAGGGGGACCTTGCGTGCGCTGCAGGATTTTAATCCATAGTAGGAAAACCTGCAAAATCGGCAGTGTATCAAATACTTGTTCTCCCCACTGTATATACTAGGCGTTGTCAGAGGAATGCCCTAAAAAATGTCAAAGACTCCAGCCATTCAAGTCATAGACTGTTCTCTCTGCTACCGCACGGAAAGCCGTACCAGAGCGCCAGGTCTTGGACCAAAAGGCTTCTTAACAGCTTCTACCCCCAAGCCATAAGACTCCTGAACAGCTAATCAAATGGCTGCCCGGACTATTTACAGTGACCCCCTTGTATTATTTGATTATTTTTCACTGACTCTTGCACTGGCTTTATGCACACTCACTAGACTCTACCCACACACTCACACATACTACATTGACACTCCAACACTCCAACACACACACACACACACACACATGCATATTGACACCATACACACTCACACATAGACACACTTTCACACTCTTCACATACCCTGCTGCTACTCTGTTTATGATCTATCCTGATTGCCTAGATATACATACTGTATTACTCTATGTAGGGTAGTGTCTTTGTAGAGATGTTGTCATCACAAGTCTACCTCATATCAAACTGATATAAACTAATCCTGTGTGTGTGTGTGTGTGTGTGTGTGTGTGTGTGTGTGTGTGTGTGTGTGTGTGTGTGTGTGTGTGTGTGTGTGTGTGTGTGTGTGTGTGTGTGTGTGTGTGTGTGTGTGTGTGTGTGTGTGTGTGTGTGTGTGTGTGTGTGTGTGTGTGTGTGTGTGTGTGTGTGTGTGTGTGTGTGTGAATTCCTTTGAATTATGCCAGAGTGAATAATATCTGCCTGTGTTTGGAGCACCCTTAAGGCGTCAGCATGCTTCAGCCTAGCCGAACTGAACGAGTGTGCTCGTATACTCCCTTAAAATACCTTTTCTTGAAAAACGAGAAAAAAGCGGCAATAGTACTGTTTGTCCGTTTTGAGACACCGTAGCCAGTATACGCTTCCTCAAAATAGTCAGAAATAATCTAAGATAACTGAAGAAATCTGTCATTAATTTTGACGTTTTTGCCGAAGAGATCTTAGTCACACAATTTTACATCTAACTAAGATGTTTGGTGCAGTATTTTTTTAATGAATTAATCTCTCGTTGAATGAAGACTTAATTGAAAAATCCCTACTGATGACCAATCACCGACGAAGGGGTGTAGACTTCGGCTTGCCTCCAGAAAAAAATGTGTGTGCCCGAACAGCCGATAAACCCCTCACCGAAATCCAAAACGAACAATAACGTCACAGAATGTCATCATAATATATGCACAAACTTTACCGAACTGTTTCGACTGGGAAGCATGCGGACTCCTTTATGCGATCACATCTGTAAGAGGCTATTTGGACAATGGTCCTCCTCTCCTTCCCTCCTTCCCCTCTCTCATCTCACTCATTCTAAATCAGCACTACCTCTCCGCCTTCTTACTTGTCCACCTGAACACTCATCTCCCTCCTCATCCCTCTCCTTTTTCCTCCATTACTTGCTCCCTCCTCCCCCTCTCTTCTACTCGGCTCCCTCTCTCTTTCTAACTTCAAGTCTGTATTCATTCCTTCTCTTTCTTAAGTTTGTTTTTTATCCTTCCATCACTGTGGCTATCATCTGCAAACTTTTACTAATCTCTTTAATCTAAGTGTTACCAACGCAACACTCCAAACCCACCATGGGGTAGTAAAATACACTCTTAACCTTAACCATCAGGGAGGGGAACACAAAACTGACCTTAGCTCAGTGTCTAACGGCAACTTCATAAACTCATGGCAGACTTTGGGAGGTGGTGACATTTTATTGTATACAGAAACTAGTGTGAAAGAGCAAAGGGGAGTGAGAAAGGGGGAGGGAGAAGAGGGGACAAATATCTGAAATGTAAATTGAAGAGGGGCGACTGAGTAGAGGTCATTAAAGTTATACTCTTCCAATCAGAGGACTATACTGTACCAGTCTATGGGAAAGTAAAAAATGTGTGTTAGCCTTTTACACAGATGGTAAAGAGACTATGGAAGAGAAGACAGGCTGACACACACAGTACTATACTTAATGTAGGCCTACATCAACTTTAAATACACCTGATGCGTGTGTATATCTGAACACTGTTCTGAACTTCTGACCTGATCAACTGAGGCCCCACTGGGTTAAAACTGCTTGAATCAACGTTGTCTCCACATAATTTCTACGAAGAAAATGATATGTGATGATGTTGAGTCAATGGGGAAAACTAATTGGATTTGCAGAAAGTCATAAACGAAAGGGAATTTCGTATTTTTTTCACCCAACTTTTAATTGAAATCCAATGGCAGGGTGACATTTTTGGTTGATTTTATGTTGAATTCAACTCAACCAAATGTAAATAAAAACTAAACATTGAACTAACGTCTGTGCCCAGTGTGGCCCTTCAAAATGTTTACATAAAGTCCTCAGGGTCTCTCTCTCTCTCATAAGCACACACACTGTAATTAAAGGTAACAAGCAATATTGCTCAATAATGAATTGAATAGCAGACAGTGTGTGAGAAACCAGTGTTTGTATTCCCAGTCAAGCTTAGCCGTACCTGGTCAAACAAAGGTTCATGAATAGCACCTGAATCCTAACTGAAGTAAATCCTGAATGGGATAAATCCACAGCCTAAGGGACAGATTAATTCTGACCCTTAGTAACCCCTGATCCCCAGTGACCTTTGGATCCTCTCTCTCAATCTATGACACACTGGGATTGTTCCCTCAAGGTAATCTTGTTGTTCCTCTTAGGTGTGTGTGTGTTCATGTGTTCATCTGTGCGTTCATGCATTTGTTCTATTGTGTGTGTGTGTGTGTGTGTGTGTGTGTGTGTGTGCGCATTTGTGCATGTATGTGTGTGTTTTCTTTTCCTTCATACTCTCACCTGCCTTAGTGAGGGAAAATGCTAGGATTACAATGACTGGTCTCTGCCTGGGGCCTCCAAATCACTAAGTCCTCCCCTGAACTCAGGCATTGTCTTTGCAACACACATTGTCCCCGCTCTCAATGACAGGCTAATTGTGTGTGTAGTGCGTGTGTGTGAATGGCTTTGTCTTTCACAGTTCTGCTTACAGAAGATCTCACACGATTCCAGGGGAAAGAATACTATATTCTGTTAATACAATCATCCAGAAGGAATGTATTATGGAAGCTGTCCTTTGTGTCTGATTAATCTCAATGCTAGTCACTGGGAAGTACAAATCTGAAGAAAGATGGGATTACAAACCTAGTATAAGAAATTAAGCAGAGTAACTTGCCAGTTAGGCTGGTCTGAAGCCGAAAAGTAAAGTAAATTCACATGAGCATCACAAGACCTACAGTGCCTTGCAAAAGTATTCAGTCCCCCTTGGCGTTTTTCCTATTTTGTTGCATTACAACCTGTAATTTAAATGGATTTTTATTTGAATTTCATGTAATGGACATACACAAAATAGTCCAAATTGGTGAAGTGAAATTAAAAAAATAACTTGTTTCAAAGAATTCTAAGAAATATATAACGGAAAAGTGGTGTGTGCATATGTATTCATCCCCTTTGCTATGATCCCCTAAATAAGATAATAAAGTCCACCTGTGTGCAATCTAAGTGTCACATGATCTGTCACATGATCTCAGTATATATACACCTGTTCTGGAAGGCTGCAGAGTCTGCAACACCACTAAGCAAGAGGCACCACCAAGCAAGCGGCACCATGAAGACCAAGGAGCTCTCCAAACAGGTCAGGGACAAAGTTGTGGAGAAGTACAGATCAGGGTTGGATTATAAAATAATATCTGAAACTTTGAACATCCCACGGAGCACCATTAAATCCATTGTTAAAAAATTGAAAGAGAATGGCACCACAACAAACCTGCACCACAACAAACCTGCCAAGAGAGGGCCGCCCACCTAAACTCACGGACCAGGCAAGGAGGGCATTAATCAGAGAGGCAACAAAGAGACCAAAGATAACCCTGAACACAGCGGAGATTGGAGTATCTGTCCATAGGACCACTTTAAGCCGTACACTCCACAGAGCTGGGCTTTACGGATGAGTGGCCAGAAAAAATACATTGCTTAAAGAACAAAATAAGCAAACACATTTGGTGTTCGCCAAAAGGCATGTGGGAGACTCCCCAAACAAATGGAAGAAGTTAGTCTGGTCAGATGAGACTAAAATTTAGCTTTTTGGCCATCAAGGAAAACGCTATGTCTGGCACAAACCCAACACCTCTCATCACCCCGAGAACACCATCCCCACAGTGAAGCATGGTGGTGGCAGCATCATGCTGTGGGGATGTTTTTCATAGGCAGGGACTGGGAAACTGGTCAGAATTGAAGGAATGATGGATGGCGCTAAATACAGGGAAAGTCTTGAGGGAAACCTGTTTCAGTATTCCAGAGATTTGAGACTGGGACGGAGGTTCACCTTCCAGCAGGACAATGACCCTGAGCATACTGCTAAAGCAACACTCGAGTGGTTTAAGGGGAAACATTTAAATGTCTTGGAATGGCCTAGTCAAAGCCCAGACCTCAATCCAATTGAGAATCTGTGGTATGACTTAAAGATTGCTGTACACCAGCGGAACCCATCCAACTTGAAGGAGCTGGAGCAGTTTTGCCTGAGGTACTGAGCGCTCTGGAGCAGGTTTTCATCAAGGATCTCCCTGTACTTTGCTCCGTTCATCTTTCCCTCGATCCTGACTAGTCTCCCAGTCCCTGCCGCTGAAAACATCCCCACAGCATGATGCTGTCACCACTATGTTTCACCGTAGGGATGGTGCCAGGTTTCCTCCAGACGTGATGCTTGGCATTCAGGCCAAAGAGTTCAATCTTGGATTTATCAGACCGGAGAATCTTGTTTCTCATGGTCTGAGAGTCCTTTAGGTGCCTTTTGGCAAACTCCAACCAGGCTTTCATGAGCCTTTTACTGAGGAGTGGCATCCGTCTGGCAACTCTACCATAAAGGCCTGATTGGTGGAGTGCTGCAGAGATGGTTGTCCTTCTAGAAGGTTCTCCCATCTCCACAGAGGAACTCTGGAGCTCTGTCAGAGTGACCATCGGGTTCTTGGTCACCTCCCTGACCAAGGCCCTTCTCCCCCGACAGCTCAGTTTGGCCAGGCGACCAGCTCTAGGAAGAGTCTTGGTTGTAGAAACATCTCAAGGATGATCAATGGAAACAGGATGCACCTGAGCTTAATTTCGAGTCTCATAGCAAAGTGTCTGAATACTTATATAAATAAGGTGTGTATATATATTTATTTTATTTGCTGAAATTTCTTAAAACCAGTTTTTGCTTTGTCATTATAAGGTATTGTGTGTAGATTGATGATGATTTTTATTTATTTAATCCATTTTAGAATAAGGCTGTAACGTAACAAAATGTGGAAAAAGGGAATGGGTCTGAATACTTTCCGAATGCACTGTAAGCACAGGAGGTTGGTGAAACCTTAATTTGGGAGGACGGGCTAGTGGTAATGGCTGGAGCGGAATAGGTGGAATGGTATCAAACACATGGTTTCCATGTGTTTGATGCCATTCCATTTGCACCGTTCCAGCCATTAGTATGAGCCGTCCTCACCTCAGCAGCCTCCACTGCATATAAGGGTGGTTTTCCGGACACAGACTTAGCCTATTTCTAAACTAACTAACAGTAGAGATTGTCTCTTGGAAGTGCTTCTTAGTCCAGGGAAATCGGCCAATAGAGAGTCACTTGTTATTAATAAGGAGCTAGATAAGGAGCTACACAGTACACTTTTTTTTTTTTAAAGGAGTACCCTTTTTGGTTCCAGGTAGAACCCTTTCCACATAGGGTTCTACATGAAAGCCAAAAGGATTATACCTGGAACAAATGAGGGTTCTCCTATGGGGACAGCCGAAGAACCCTTTGGAACCCTTTTTCTTAGAGTGTACATTTATTGTTGATAATTATCTGCGACGTGTGTGACTGCTCAACCATGGCTGCAGATAAGAATCTTCTTAATACAACTTACAGAATATACCAGCTACTAGTACCTTCATGAGGTGGAGAAGTCAGACATTTCTTGTCCACAAGTCTTCTCTTTCCAGGAATCATGTTGATCTAGGATCAGATTCCCTCTGTCCATGTGATGTTATTCGTTGTGAACAAAAAGCTAAACTGATCCTAAAAGAATTGCCACACTGGGGGAACCTTTCCAGTTCAAAAAGGTTCCTTGAGGAACCCCTCTGAAAAGGGTCTTTGAGGAATCCCTGTGTAAAGGTATTATTTGAACCTTTTTAGTAATATATTCTAGAGGTGGCAGCCTATCAGAAGATTGGAGGTGTTGCTTATTGGAGGCGTGGCTTTCAGATAGTTATTGTTGGCTGCAAATTGAAATGTTTCTTGAATATTTATGCATATTACATATTCTATAATGGTATTAATAATACTAACATTGCTGATTACATATAGTAATAAAGGGGTAACTATTCCAACTTTTTTTTTTTTTTTTTTTGCATAGGCTCTTGAAGAACTCGGTGTTTAACCTTAACATGTGATGACAATACAACAGAACAGATGACCCAGACTGACATTTACTCCCATGGGTGTCCTAAAAATATATATCTGAAAGCCACTTTCGTTTCGATTCATGACGTTCTGGCATGTCTGCCTACAGGCCATTTGTTGGGAGAGTAGTCTGTCTGAAGAGGACCCTCCCCAGAACACTTTTTTTTCCTTCCTTCCGTTTTGAATTTACCAAGACAGTCTGTCATGATTTCCACACCTTAGTCACTGCTGTTACCTGTGGGTCGGGTTTCCGAGACAAAGCCCAGCCTTTACAGTCTTTATCATTGAGTCTGTGCCCCTGGAACGTTTTTTTTTAGGACTATCATTTCCTCCACCAGGCTGTTTGTCTCCCTTCTTTCCGTAGGCCTAGGCTATTGGTACACTCAAGACAAAGTTGTTTTTAATTATTTAAGTTTGTCAGTGTCATTTCGTTATTTTTTGTGGTATTTAAAAATATTCTAAATGTCACCAGTCTTTAAAATGACGTCATAATTGCATGTAATGCGTTTAGAAAAGGCAAACATTTTCCTGGACCTCCTAAAATAATTGACCCCTGGGGCTGAGCCTCGAATGTGTGCTCTATTCAGAACGGTCATTTTAAATTAGTGAGTTAAATTAACAATTAAGTCGTGAGTTAAATTAACATATTAGGCTGCAGTGACTAGGCCTACTATTACCGAATGTAGGCTAGAGAGTCTGCGGGTCCGGACAAAGATAATTGCGGCGCGGCGGCATGTTTCATGCTGCGGTCGGGAGCGGGTAGTCTGACAGACAACTTTTTTTGTCCAGCAGATTATTTGGAAATGGTCTAATTTCTGTTTTGTATGCTGTAGCCTAGGCCAACCAATTGTATTAAAAGTACCGCATTATTCACACACCCTCATCATTGGCTTCATGTTCTGTAGCCTACCTCTCCTCGCCTAGTTGAGCATGCGAGATCAAGTGCGCCTGTATGTGTAATCTCAATGGAATAGAGTATGCTGCCTATAATCAATTGGCAGTTATCTTGCCAAGGAAATGTGCTTAAATATGATTAGGCTATAGTTTACTATAGTGTCTGTAAATAAATGTTAGTCGAAAGAAGTGGAGGGCGCTCAACTAACGGAAGACGATGTGCAATAAAACAATTATATCATCACTGACAAGGAAAGGGCACAACGCGCGCATACCATGGTGAGCGAGCGTTCCGCCTTTTCAATAAATATTGATTACCCATTTATTTGTCTCTGCCTGCAAATCGTCCTGCACCTAAACCTGCTCCTAAAAGGTAGGCTATGTCCTATATGTAAAACGTAAAAGAAAGTGCAAGTGTCCGCTCTCATCATTCTTGCTACTTCAAGTTCAGTAGCCTTTCCTCTTTTCTTGTGCATGCGAGATCAGGTGCGCGTGCATGTGGTCTTAATTAAATAGAGTAGACTTATATGCATGGTCGGAGAAGCACGGGGCAGTTATCTTTCCAAGGAAATAAACTTCCTAAATAGGATTAAGCTATAGTTTACTACATTGCCTGGAAATAAATATTGATCACCCATATTTGTCTCCGTCTGAAAATCGTCCCGCTCCTAAAAGGTAGGCTATATGCTAAATGTAGCTCAAGAGAAAGTGCAAGTGTCTGAGCTCTCTCCAACTCTGCTGTCTTCAAACTACGTCTATCCTATTGGCTGATAGGCCTATAGCCGAGTACTGATTGCCTAATATAAAGTGAGAATTTGTTAATTTAAAATATTTCTTAGGTCCCTCCTATAGCTCAGTTGGTAGAGCATGGCGCTTCCAACGTCAGGGTTGTGGGTTCGATTCCCACGGGGGGCCAGTATGAAAAGTGTATGTACTCACTAACTGTAAGTTGCTCAGGATAAGAGCGTCTGCTAAATTACTTAAATGTAAAATGTTGTTTTTGCACATTTTGATATTGCCTATAGGGCGTAAAATTGCTGGGACCATGGATGGCAAGCGAGCTGCTTCACATATGCCTAAAATAACATTGTGCAGACCTCTAGCCTAGGACTACTTATCACACTAGGAATTGTATTTTACTGTTAGTCTGCAAATGCGATGATAGATGCATGCAATGCTTTATTATAAAGGTGCATTTTTACTCCCCCCACCCATAACCATAGAAATAGTATTCCATACATTGTGCAGTATGGCAAAACAAAATCTTAACTTTAATAATATAAATATTGCCTAACACATAATGCATTCAGGAGAATAAGTTAATTACAAAGTAGCTTCAATATGGTTTATATATGGTAAATAATGCTACTTGAAGTCACTATCAATTTCTGAGACAGCAAGGAATTTCAGAACCCTGCTTGGGCTAACTGCTATAGACACTCAGACAAAGCAAACATTCATGGAAAATGTCATGGTATGCATTTCCTCCATCTTTACGATTTTGTTGGTGTTGGTACGGCCCATTATTTGATGGTTTAAGAAAGTTACATTTTGGTTCTGGATCTCAGACTATTCCTTTTCATCCTCTTCATCCTCACACTCCTCCTCCTCAGCGGTGGCGTAGGGTATAGGGTGCCATTTGATATGCAGATGCTGTAATATTTTGTAATGTTCTTCACTTTAGGTCATAATGTGGATCTGACAGGAATCCCTCATAGTCAGATTTCTGCAGGTACCAAGGAGGTAGGGGTAACAATGACGAATCCCAAATGGATCCTCATCAAATCAAATTTTATTTGTCACGTGCCGAATACAACAGGTGTAGACCTTACCGTGAAATGCTTACTTACAAGCCCTTCCCAACATAAAAAAAATAATAACACGAGGAATAAAATAGACAATAATGAAGCTATTTACAGGGTGTACCAGTACCATATCAATGTGCAGGGGTACAAGGTATTTGAGGTACATACTTTTGTGTATATATAGTGTATGTGGACACCCCTTCAAATAAGTGGATTCGACTATTTCAGCCACACCCGTTGCTGACAGGTGTGTAAAATCGAGCACACATCCATGCAATCTCCATAGACAAACTAGTGGAAAGCCTTCGCAGAAGAGTGGAGGCTGTTATAGCAGCAAAGGGGGGACCAACTCCATATTAATGCCCATGATTTTGGAATGAGATGTTCGACGCGCACTTTTGATCATGTAGTGTATGTACATAAAGGCAGGGGTAAAGTGACTAGGCATCAGGATAGATAATAATAAGAGTAAAATAAAGAACATAGTAGCAGCAGCATATGGTGTGTGTGTGTGTGTGTGTGTGTGTGTGTTTATGTAGTGCATGTAGTATGTATGGGTTTGTGTGAGAGTGTCAGTGTAGTGTGTGTGTGTGTGTTTATGTAGTGCATGTAGCATGTATGGGTTTGTGTGAGAGTGTCAGTGTAGTGTGTGTGTGTGTTTGAAGGAGTGGGTAGAATCTTGTGAGTATGCATAGATTCAGTGCAAGATAGGGTCAATGCAGATAGTCTGGGTAACCATTTTATTAACTATTTAACAATCTTATGGCTTGGGGTTAGAAACTGTCTCGGAGCCTGTTGGTCCGAGAGCCGATCCTCCGGTACCGTTTGCTGGACAGTAGCAGAGTGAACAGTCTATGGCTTGGGTGGCTGAAGTCTTTGGTAATTTTTTGGGCCTTCCTCTCTTCATGACTGTGCGAGTGTTTGTGGACCATGTTAAGTCCTTAGTGATCAGGCCTACCACCGTCGTGTCATCAGCAAACTTGATGATGGTGTTGGAGTCGTCGTGCGTGCCCACGCAATCGTGGGTGAACAGGAGTACAGGAGGTGACTAAGCACACACCCCTGAGGGGCCCCCGTGTTGAGGGTCAGCGTGGCAGAGGTGTTGTTGCCTACCCTCACCACCTGGGGCCGGCCCGTCAGGAAGTCCAGGATCCAGTTGCAAAATCCACTAGCCCCTAATTTGGGATTTTATCAGGCCAGGCCAGGCCAGGCTCTTCTCTGTCCTGGCACCCCAATGGTGGAACTAGCTTCCCCCTGAAGCTAGGACAGCAGAGTCCCTGCCCATCTTCCGAAAGCACCTGAATCCCTACCTTTTCAAAAAGTATCTTAAATAATCCCGCTCCTCACCTCGACCCTCACCCCCCAATTTTATTTTACTGAACCAACACTTTCACTTGACTCCCCCCCCCCCCCCCCCAGCTCTGACTTTGCTGATAGCTCTCCTACCACATCTGATCAGCTGAGAGTGCTAATATCCTTTGGCATAGATCCTGTTCTCTCAGTTAGACCAGATGTTTTTTGTCACTGTTACTTCTATCATTTGAAAACAGTCAAATGTTTTATTATCAATGTTGTTTGTCCCTCAACTGCCAGTCATCCCAGTTTTCTGAGAACGTGTTATCACTAATCACACTGCTAATCTTGGCTTCACTTGGGGATTGCAGTGGTATGATTCCAACATATTTTGTTATAGGAAAAAATTATCATAATCTGCTCCAGTCTCCAGCAAAGTCATTTAAAATCATACCCAAACCATGTGCAGGCGAGTTGCCGCGCCCTGAACCCTGAACTCAAAGAAAACAAGCATTTGAAATGTTCTTGTTTTGCTCTGCTAATATAGAGTTAAAACATAGGCACAAAACCTGCCTTAAGAAACCGTTTTTTATTTACAGAACGGATTCTTTGGAGAGCCATGGTTTTAACATTTCAGTCCAGGGGAGGGTTTATTGTTTTTTATTTCAGTACAGGGGAAGGTCTTGTAATTTGTAATTGATAAAATGTTCAATATTTCCAAGTGTTTTAGAAATAGTTGCTTATTATTATATCTCTATGTCTTCCTGATGCCAACCCTAATCTCTGCTCAGCAGCACGATTCTCCGCTGAGTGCCATGACGGAAGATCAAATGCGCCTACAATTTAGGCCTAGTGTGGTTAGGTAACAGTGGTCTCAATCAAATTATCAATATCCTATAGGCTATAGGCCTACGAAGTGCATGCTCGGAGAAACACAGCACAAAGTTATATTTTTAACGTGTGTGTAGAGATCTTTTTGGCTTTCCAAGACACTCCTTTTGCATGTGGATATGTCTATTGATGCTGTGCCTACGATGGTTGCGTCATTGTTATGCTCATAATTTGTTTAAACTACATAGCAGCTGGCTTTCTGTAGCTTAGATATACAATAGGTTAGCAATAGAGGCAAGCGCTATGTTATGGTAGGCTGTAAGTAGATGTAGTGTCATGACTCAGGTTAAGCTTCATAATGTTCGCACACAGACACACACACACACACTTGTACCCGCCTCTGTTTGGTCATTACTATATCATAGCCTCTCAACTGGAGAACTAATTAGAGCAGATGCTATACTGCTGAGTCGGCTTCACACACACCCACAGGCACACACACACAGTGAGCGGCAGAGCACAAACTGTGTCACTGGGGTGGACATGTAAGAGGGCACTTTAATAAATGATTATTTCCTCTATCTCCTCTTCCTTCTTAACTTTTCCTCTTTCCTCTCCCCTTCTCTCTCCCCTTCTCTCTCTCTCTCACTCTCTCTCTCTCTCTCTCTCTCGCTCTCTCTCTCACTCTCTCTCTCTCTCTCTCGCTCTCTCTCTCTCTCTCTTTCCTCTCTTTCCTCTCCCATTCTCTCTCTCTCTCTCTCTCGCTCTCTCTCTCTCTCTTTCCTCTCCCCTTCTCTCTCTCTCTCTCTTTCCTCTCCCCTTCTCTCTCTCTCTCTCTTTCCTCTCCCCTTCTCTCTCTCTCTCTCTCTCTCTTTCCTCTCCCCTTCTCTCTCTCTCTCTCTCTTTCCTCTCCCCTTCTCTCTCTCTCCTCTCTCTCTCGCTCTCTCTCTCTCTCTCTCTCTCTTTCTTTCCTCTCCCCTTCTCTCTCTCTCTCTTTCCTCTCCCCTTCTCTCTCTCTCTCTCTCCATCTTTCTCTATTTTCTTTCTCTCTCTCTCTCTCTCTCTCTCTCGCTCTCGCTCTCGCTCTCGCTCTCTCCTCTCCCCTTCTCTCTCTCTCTCTCTTTCCTCTCCCCTTCTCTCTCTCTATCTATCTCTCTCTCTCTTAACCCTCCTCTCATCCCTCCCCTCCTCTATCTCCCCCCAGGTCTGTTGGGCTGCAGGCGTTTCCAGACCTCAGTAGTGAACTACAGTACTCTGCTACTAGAGGAGGACAGGGGTCTTCTCTATGTGGGGGCCCGGGGGGCCGCATTCTCTCTCAACGCCACAGACATCTCAGACAGCACAGCTCGCACTGTAAGAGAGAGAGAGAGGGAGAGAGTGAGTGAGCGAGAGAGATTGTGTGTGCGATTTCAGGGAACTTACAGTAAAGAATTGTGGATCTTACCACTCCCACTATTTTCTACTAAACATCTCTATTGCAAGGTAAACATCCCCACCTTGAGTCAGTGGCTAGGTCCTAAATATCTCTTCTTCCTCCCAAAGTGTTCACTTGTTCAGTTTCCTTCAATGATTTGAAAGAAATTGCTGATATAAAAAATGTGGGTCATGCCTACACCAATCCAATGCTTTTTAGGTTTGTGGGAACTGGGAAGTAGTGAACAAGTGTACACTTCAGGAAAAATTAGATATTATTGGGACGCAGTGACTGTCGCTCCAAGAACATTAGCCTACTGTCTAGTTATTGTTAAGGGCACAAAATGATGTTCTGTCACTTAATCTAGCTACACTAGGACAGTAACTCAACACCCTGTTTCACATGACACCCTACCATAAAACTGTTGTAAACTTAGTTAGCCAAGAACCCTTGTTAATGTTCCACTAACTTAGTATAGATGCTCCACAAAGATCAATTAGTAGAAGTGTGTAAAGCAGAAACTGACTGGTGGTGATCATTTCTACAGATTAAACAGATCAAACTGTCATGAACAACACACTCTCTTCTTTATCTATCACCTGAACTGATCCTTTATTGTGTAACTTCTTTTTTTTAAACTCTCTCTCTCTCTCCCTCTCTCCCTTTCTCTCTCTGTCGCTCTCTCTGTTGCTCTCTCTCTCTCTCTCTCTCTCTCTCTCTCTCTCTCTCTCTCTCTCTCTCTCGCTCGCTCTTTCTCCTATCAGATTGAATGGGAAGCCTCGACTGAGCAAAAGCAGCAGTGTCTGAGCAAAGGGAAAGACAATAAGGTAGGTGTCTTCCTTTATTTCTTAATCTAACAGGTAGTGTGCATCTTCTCCATCCCTCCCTCCCTCTCTTTCTCTCTCTTATTCTCTGTGGTATGTTTCTTTCCTTTGCAGAGTGCTATCATCACGTCCTCCAGAGGTTTACTCTCTCTGTCTTTCTCTCTCCAGCTCTCTTCCTCACCCTCTCTTTATCTCCCTCTCTCTCCTAGGGAGGTTTAAATCTACTCATCTCAATATATGTGGGATTTCTTTCTCTCCCTCTCTCATATATCATCCGTCATGAACAGTCTCTCTCTCTCTCTCTCTCTCTCTCTCTGATGTATTCTCTCTCTCTCTCTCTCTCTCTCTCTCTCTCTCTCTCTCTCTCTCTCTCTCTCTCTCTCTCTCTGATGTATTCTCTCTCTGTTGATGTATTCTCTCTCTCTTTGATTTATTCTCCCTCTCAACAGACAGAGTGTTATAACCACATCAGGTTTCTCCAAAGATTTAACTCGACTCATCTCTACATGTGTGGGACTTACGCCTTCAGACCTCTCTGTGCATACATAGTAAGGAACCTAAACATACTAAGTCATAGAATGAACATGCATAAAACATTTAATAATCATTTCTCAATGGGTTATTTGGTATTCTATCTAAGTAGAATAACTCCTTCAAGGTATTGTGTGGGTCGATTCTCTCCCCCTTCCACAGTAATTGACACAATATTGAATATGTTATGCTATACCACTGTGTCACTAGCCTCCCTAACCTCCTGTTCTCATGTGTAGGATGAGGAGAGGTTTAAAGTGTCATCTGAGTTTGAGGAGGGCAGAGAGAAGTGTCCATATGGACCTGCTACAGGCTACACTGGCCTCATCGTAGGTAAGACAACCATTCTTGGGCCTCCCAAATTGCGCAGCGGTCTAAGGCACTGCATCGCAGTGCTTGAGGCGTCCCTACAGACCTGGGTTCGATCCCAGACTGTGTCACACCCAGCCGTGACCGGGAGTCCCATAGGGCGGCGCACAATTGGCCCAGCGTCGTCCGGGTTAGGGGAGGGTTTTGCTGGGGGGACTTTACTTGGCTCATTGCGCTCTAGCGACTCCTTGTGGCGGGCAATGCACCTGCAGGCGGACTTCGGTCGTCAGTTGAACAGTGTTTCCTCCGGCACATTGGTGCAGCTGGCTTCCGGGTTAAGCGGGCGGGTGTTAAGAAGCGCAGTTTGGCGGGTCATGTTTCGGAGGACGCATGACTCGACCTTCGCCTCTCCCGAGCCCGTTGGGGAGTTGCAGCGATGAGACAAGATCGTGATTGGATCGCAATTGGATATCACGGAATTGGGGAGAAAAATGACAACCTTTCTTAGACCCTGTATACATGACTACTGTACATCCTTTATTGAGAAGTGTTCTGTCATCAAACATGAGATCACATTTTAGAAAATACTTTTTTTGGGGGGAATATTAGTCACAATTTTTATTTATGCTCAATGCTGATGGCGTACTTGTTCTTAAATGTAAACCTACCAATAACCATTGCTGTTCCTGTATTGGTCCAGACCAGCAGATGTACACAGCTTCTCAGTATGAGTTCCGGGGCTCTCCAGACATCCGACGTAACTCCCCCTCCCCCACGGTGAGGACAGAGGAGGCACCCACACGCTGGTTACATGGTGAGTACCCTGGGGCTAGAACAGTTCCTTACAAAGAACACACGCTGGTTACATGGGAAGTACCCTGGGGTTGGTGCAGATCCTTACAAAGAACACACGCTGGTTACATGGTAAATACCCTGGGGTTGGTGCAGATCCTCTCAAAGGACCTATACCTATGAGCCTCCTCCCTCCCTCCTGGTTCTTTGGCCGTTATGGTCCTTCTCAAAGATCTATTCAAATGCTTATTTTCATGCTCAAGTCACCAGGTCTTCAAATAACATTGCCTTCACTATAGCAGCACCTTCTGTTCTGCCTTTTATTCAAAAGGATAGGTTTCATTTGTATGAAAAGTTTTAGTGCATTTCTAAGTGAAGAGTTGGCATGTTTCACTACTCTGTGTGTGTTTCTGTGTTCCCCAGAGGCTGACTTTGTGGGCAGTGCCCTGGTGAGGGAGAGTGAGGGCAGTACCACTGGTGATGACGATAAAATCTACTACTTCTTTACTGAGAAGAGCCAGGAGCAGACACCATACTACAGCCACATTAGAGTGGCACGGGTTGGACGAGTCTGTAAGGTGAGGAGAGGTGTGAAGGGGTGAGGAGAGGGTGTGGGTTGGGAGGGAGGGTGAGAAGAGCCGGGAGTAGACACCATATTACAGCCAGGAGAGAGTGGTGAGGAGGGAGAAAGAGGTGAAGGAAGAGCGGGGTAGGGTGAGGCTGGATGGGGGGTGAGGGGCTGTGAACAGTGGGCACTGACTTACTGTACTAGGGATAGGACTTTTAGACAATGAACAAAATGTCAAAGTGAGATATGATTTGTTGAGGACAAGTGTCAAAGGATCTGATTTGATTAGCTTAGACCACCTGGTCACCACATCTGAGTATTTCTGCTGAATGGACAGTGTTTTCAGTGCTCCTGAAAAACCGCTTGCCCTCGACTTTAGTATAAAGCGAGAGTGTGTTTTGATGTCTACGTTGCCTCTGGCTTACCCTCTGAGCAGTGTGTGTGTGTATGTGTGTGTGCTTCTCAGCAGCAGATAACACTCGACTGCAGAGTGCACTTGATGTCTAGTGTGTATCACCCCTCTCAACAGGGTTGCCAATGGGCTATCATAGGGCAGTGCTGTTGCTAAGCACACATACAGACACAAACACACACTCACTCCCATGGCTATGTTCTCCATCTCGTGTCTTAGCTCCACAGAGCTGTAGATTGAAAAAGTAAACAACCTTGCAGATACGATAACCTCCCTTGACCCTCCTTTGTGCCCAAGAAAGGCATGTTCTCTGGACTTTGTTTAGGTTGTCCATATGTTGAGCACTAACCTTATTTCTCCTCCTCCCTCTTTTTCCATTCTCTTTCATCCTCATCTTCTCCCCTGTCCTCTCCTCGCTCCCCCTCATCTCATCATCTCCCTCTTCCTCCCTCCCTCTCCCTCCATCCTCCTCTTCAACCTCCTCTCCTCTTCTCCCTCCTCCTTCCTCTCCTCTTTTCTACCCTCCTACTCTCCTCCCCCTCCCTCCTCCTCCCTCTCTCGTAGGGAGACAGAGGAGGTCTTTTGACCCTGCAGAAGAGGTGGACATCGTTCCTTAAGGCCAGACTGGTGTGTTCCCTGCCGGAATATGACTTCCACTTCAACATGTTGAGGAGTGTGTATACGCTGTCGGGACAGACACCTCACGACACACTCTTCTACGGCGTCTTCGGTCTCGAGTGGTGAGTAGTAGTAGAACTGAATCGATCCCAAGAAGGGAAGGGAGCTGTAAGGAGAAGAGAGAAGAGACGCCGATACAAAGAGACAGGAGTTGGGTGTTTGCTGAGTCTAAGAGAAAATGTGTGAAAAATAGAGAGTGATAAAAACAGACAGGCAAGGAGAGAGAGAAGAGACCGGATGTGTTAGCTGTGTCAGATGGGAAGGTGTGACGAGAGAGAGAGAGATCAATTGTCTGTACTTATGACCTCTATGGTCAGGTTACACTTGGCAATGTCAATGATGGGTTGGCTGTGTGTGTGATAGAGGGAGGGCAATGCCCTCTGGCTGTCTGAATATCAGGTGATATAGTAGCTCAGCTCTGGTCACCAACTCTCCCTCTCTTTCTCTCTCTCCCTCTCTCTTTTTTCCATTCCCTTAAGAGGCCACATTCCTTCTTTTGTTTACCTCTTTCTCTTCTCTCCCACTCATACCTTCTCTTATCCTTCACGCCTACACTCTTCTCATTCTCCCTCTCACTCTCTCTCTGTTCGTCTCACTCCCTTTTTTACTTGTCAAAGGAGACGTAGAGCTTCTCTTGATTAGCTTTGAACATTTCTCTTTGTCACCATGCCCACTGCTCTCTCCCTCTTTCTCTCTCTATTTCTCTTTTCATCTCCGCTACGTCAGTCTCTGATCTATTTTAGCTGTCGCTGTAGTAACATCTAAGGTTTACTGCTGGTGTTCTGGCGGACGTGTGCGCGTGCACGTGTGTGTGTGTGTGTGTGTGTGACCCAGGTCAATGAACAGATCCATTGGGAGAGAGAGGTGTTTATACTGTATCAGTGTGTGACGTGTCCTCTCTGAGTGCTGTAGTGTTTACAGACCATGTCCCTGGAGACAGCACTGTTTGTATTAGGAACCTAGCTATGAGCTCTCCTGGATTGGAATAGTCACTTGTACCTCTTCACCAGACCTGGGTCCAAATAGTATTCGTTTTCTCTCCAATATTTTTGGTATTCTTAATTTAGTGACTTCATTTATCTTGTCCAGCCTAATGGAACCAATGGAATAGATGGAAAAAGTGCAAACCCCACATGGAATAGTCCCAAACCCCATTTCTTTATGTGGGATATCAAAAACTGTTTAGGGCAGTGTAACTGTTGATCATATCAACTCAACGTCTTCGTATGTTACGGTAACCTTAAAACTGTTTGTGTTTGTGTGTGTGTGTGTGTGTGTGTACTATAGGAAGAACGTGAAGGCATCGGCAGTGTGCCGGTTTTCTCTGTCTGAGCTCCAGCGGGTCTTTGACGGGCCATACATAGAGAACCAGGACTCTGGAGCCAAGTGGAGCGAGTACACTGGCAAGGTCCCTGACCCACGACCTGGATCAGTGAGTGTCACACAAACACACACACACACACTACGTATTTTGCTGTCCAAGCAGACTTCTATATAACAGGCCCAGTCAGGTCTTCTGAGTTGGTGATCTAAAGTTTCCCCTAATCTCTTTATCTCCTCTTTCCCCAGCATCCCAACATCCAGTATACTGAGTCTAAATACTTAAATGAAGAACTGAGGGGAGGGAGAGGGGGAGAGATTGAGATGGTAAAGGGTGGGGAGAGAGAGAAGGGCGAGGGAGATTGGGGAGAGAGGGGTTTATAAAAACAGAGTGATAAACAGAGAGAGAGGAGGAGAAACCGGGAAGGAGAGAGAGGAAATATGGAAAAAGTGAACATAGAACTGAGTGGCAGATTCTTGGATGAGGATCAAACGGAAGGAGCTTATGTCATTGAAAGCCATTTCCATGGTGATTATTGCTGGGCCGAGACTCTGCGACAGATATGATTATTACTTATTATGGGCTCCAAAGCCATGACATCATTAACGAGACGAGACGTGATCTACAGTAGTGTCGTTTCAACACTGAAAAGCTTAATTTCCACTCTCCGGGTCTAGCTGTGAAATGGGGTAGAGGAAGTAATGGTTCTGTGTTTTAACTGTATTGGCAGTGTCAAAGCCTCTTAGCAGAGTTGGCAATGACATCTTACAGAGGACAAAGTCAGATAAGTTGTTTCCTTAGTCAGGTGGAGAGAAATAAGCAGCTTACACGGATGCACACACTGATTTTTCAGCTCATAGTGGCCTATAGGCCACAGGAGGCTGCTGAGCAGAGGACGGCTCATAATAATGGCTGGAATGGAGTAAATGGAATGGTATCAAACACATGGAAACCATGGAAACCATGTGTTTGATGAGTTAGATTACCATTCCATTTATTCCAATCCAGCCATTATTATGAGCTGTCCTCCCCAATTAAGGTGCCATCAACCTCTTTTGAAATTGGCCTATTATGAACTATAAACTCAGAGGTCTTGCCTTGTATACTATAAACTTTCAATTCACAAGGCTATACTGTAAGGGAGGGCTATATCCTCCACTCATCTCTCACCATCCATCCATCCCTCCGTTAATTTATTCATCCATCCATCCATCCCTTTTCCCGTGTATAACAGACCATTTGAGAGCCAGAGGCATCAACTCCACCTCTTTCTCTCCTCTATTCCTCTCTCTTCTGTATTTATTTTCTTCATCTCTCTCTCCTTCCCTCTCTCCAGTGTATAACCGACTAGTTGAGATCTAGAAGTGTCAACTCCTTCCTCTCATCCCTCTCCTCCCCTCTTCCCTCGTCTACAGTGTATAACAGACCAGTTGAGATCCAGAGGTATCAACTTCTCCACCTCCCTGCCAGACGACGTGTTGAACTTTGTGAGGAGACACCCTCTGATGTCCCAGCAGGTCATGTCTACAGAACAGCGCCCCCTGTTGTTCAGGAGAACCACGGACTACACCCAGCTGGCGGCTCACAGGGTGGAGGGGCTGGACGGGCAGAACTACCATGTACTGTTCATGGGCACAGGTTCGTGGGGGGGGTTATGGGGGTAAGGGATGTCAGGGTGTGCATGCGTGCATGTGTTATGCTGTGTGTTTGCATACATGTGATTAGTTTGTGTGGCACTAGGCAGTCAATTATTGCGATCACCAATCATCCCAGTAAAGGAATGGAACAGACTTCAAACCACATGTTCAGTACATCCCATTGTATGTGTGTGTGTTGTGACCCTGTCTCTGTCTCCTGTTTCAGACGATGGCTGGCTGCACAGAGCTGTAGAGGTCAAGGGTCATCTACACATCATAGAGGAGCTACAGCTGTTTGACCAACCACAGCCTGTGGATAGCCTGGTCATCTCACACGCACAGGTATACACTCACAAATGGACGTGCAGGCACATACACATGCACGCAGGAACACACACACACAGATGCACATTGGTAGTATTATGTTTTTTGTTTGTTTTGTTTATTGTTCTTCTAACTGAAGGACAGCTAACCCAGATCCACTGGGTATGCAGGCTTTTGCTCTAGCCTATTTTCAATAACACAGGCCTCAACATATCTCCCTCCCTCCCTCCCCTCTCCTCCCTCCCTCCCTCCCTCCCTCCCTCCCTCCCTCCTTCTCTCCCTCCTTCTCTCTCTCCCCTCTAGATGAGTGTGTATGTAGGTTCTCCCTCTGGCGTAGTCCAGCTGCCTCTCTCCACCTGTAGCAGGTACACCTCCTGTTACGACTGTGTCTTCTCCCGGGACCCTTACTGTGGCTGGGATGGACAGGACTGTGTGGACATCACAGCACAGACTGACAGGTGTGTGTGTGTTTGTGTGTGTGTGTGTGTATCATCACGTAACTGTCAGGTGATGGGGTGGAGTAATACCATTCTAGCTGGTGCCCTTGTGTCTGTCTGTGTGTTTGATTTTGACTTATCTTATCTTCTATATATCTCTGTCTGTGTTGAAATCTCTGCAATGCATTCACAACTGTTGCATAATGCTGATGTTTGTTGTTGACTGTGCTGGTGAACGTGACATGAATAGTTGTGTGTGTGTGTGCGCACTTGATAACAGGCTAACAGTCTCTCCTCCTCTCCTCTCTCCTCCTCTCCTCTCACCTTAGGTCTAACCTGAGTCAGGACGTCCTGTATGGGAACAGAGGATGTGACAGCAACACAGCAGATGGTACGCAGACACACACAGACAGGCCTTATATGACCATACTTAGTTGTATTGTAGTACAGATTTATTTTCTCTGGAAAGTTGAGGGATTAACAGAAATGATAAGAGTTGTGTTAATATTTGAAAGTTGATTATGCATACTTCTCTGCAGCACCCTCATTTCCATAGCATCTCTAATCATATTTTTGATGCACTTTACATACTAAGAAGTTAGAAAATACTATGCAATTCAGGATTTGAGATCCTCAAGCTTTTCTGATTACAATGCAATTATTTTCATATGGGAGAATGTAACATATTGGATTCTTTATGCATCAGTGATTTAAGAGTAATATATGCAGTCTGATAAGTTGTATAGAAGTTGCATTTAACTCCCAAACACATAGTACAATGGCCATGGGCCTTTTAGATTCTGAGATCCATAACAGTATATCAGTCTTATTGTGAGAGGATACCCAGGTTTTATGTGTGTTGCCATTCATTCAGAGCTGGTCCAGCACCGGAACCGGTCTGTGATGGTGGGAGATGACGTGCTGCTCCAGTGTGAACTCAGCTCAAACCTGGCAACCCCAGTGTGGACTCTGGATGGGTCAGAGCTGCAAGGCTACGGCCTGGACTCCGGCTTCAGAGTGGGAAACGATGGCCTCCTGGTCATTGAGTCCCGACCTGAGCAGAGCGGCGAGTACACCTGCCATGCCCTCGAGAACGGCGTCCGGGTCGCCGTGGTTACGTACTCTGTGACAGTTCGTTTAGACATGCCCCAACACCCTCCCCCGACCATGGACCCCATCCAGGAAGACTCCTCCTACTACACCCCCTGGGACTCTGACTCTTCCACCCTTCACCCCCCTCCTCCATCCACCGCACCCCCCTCCTCAGAGAGGCCCCTGCTACCCCCTCCCCCGGCCCCTCTCCCCCCCACCTCGGAGCTGCTCTCCCCCAGGAGCATGGAGGCTATGTACCTGTCCATGATCACCATCCTGGGGGGTCTGTGTCTGGTTCTCACCGTGGTCCTCTTCTACATGGGCTTCTGTCTTCAGGCCGGCCGCAGGGGGAAGTACTCTCTCCGTGCTGCCGCCGCCGCCGCCGCCTCTGCCAATCACACGGACAGGAAGAAAAAACACAGGAAGCAGCAGAAGAAACGCCACAGTAGCTCTGCCCACCTAGAGCTCAAGACCATCTCCAGCCACTGTAACGGGAATGGGATCTGTAACGGTAACGCCGTCTCCAAACAACCGGAGGACGGCGATGCACACGAAGGGGGCTTCCTCCAGATCGTCCCTGGGGAGGGCCAGTCATCCCCCAACAAGGACCCCCCTCCCCCTGCCCCTCCTCTTCCCCCGCCCCCTCAGACCCCCCACACCCCCCTCAACCAATCAGAGTGTGACTTGCAAGACTTCCCCAGCCCCAACGGCCTATCAGCGACGTTACCCAGCGTCTTGCGGAGGATGCACGGGAACAGCTACGTGTTGTTAAGACAGAGTGATGCAGACAGCAGCTCTCCTCTCTGCTACTCCTTCACTGAGGAACTCAACAGGATCCTGGAGAAGAGGAAGCACACGCAGCTGCTGCCCAAACCGGACGAGAGCTCTGTGTAGTAGAGGGAATCTGTGTCTGGGAGGTAGCGCCCCCTGTGGTGGGTGGACTGAACTGGGACATTAAATATAGGCCATTTAGCAGATCCAAAGCGACTTACATCAGTGAGTACATACATTTTGTATGGATGGCCCAAGTGGCAATTGAACCCATGACCCTGTCATTACATGCTGAAGGGTCTGTTGTAAGGCTCTGACTTTATCTCCTTCTCCACGTCAAGAACAGCAATACTCATTGAGAGGAACTTGAGAAACTGGCCCCATTTGTGGATGACCTATGCTGCTCACAGAGTAAATGGGCTCTAGTCAAGTCTAGCCTGAACTGAATTATGAGAGAGGGAGATAGCCTGCCATTTGTCCTGCTTAAAGGCCCAGTGCAGTCAAAATGCAGTTTTTCCTGTGTTTTGTATGATATTGTACAACTGTTGATGAAACTAACACTGTAAAAGTGTGACATTTTTTTATCAGTGTTATTTCCTGATATTTTCTGGTTGAAATACAGTCGTCTACACAGGAACTTCTAATCAGCCTGTTTGCATGGGCGGGAGTTTCGGCTTGCCTGGTGACATCACCAGGGCGGTAAATTGGTTAATAGACCAATAACAAAGAGAGTTTCTATCCTCTTTGCCAATAACACAATTCTTGCTTAAAAAATTGTTATTTGCTAAATAGCTATTTTTGTCAATTCTAAGGAAGGGTACTTCATTGTTACCCAGAAATGATTTGATATTGATATACGTTTTTGCACCACTGAAAAGGGACACACATCTAATGAGTCTCTTGCAGGTGTGTTGGAATAACAACTGTGTTTCAAAAGAGGACATTTCTGCACAATATTCAACTTTCCTAGGAGCTATCCTTTTATCGCTATCCCCTGTTTGACACCCAAAGCCATGGGTTACAGTGAGGACTATCATAAGATAAGCCTGCCTAGGAGAGACAGAGAGAACCTACCTCATCTCCGCGAAACTTACAGGCTAGATCTAACCAAGCTCAAGTCAATATGGCTCAGTCTGGATCAATAAAATACTACTGGAAGGGGTGATTCAGGGAGCAGGCCTCAGATCTCAGCCCCAGAGTAAGGTTCCTCGCTGGGCAGGACGCGAGTGGCAGGGTCCCTGTGAAGTCTCATCACAGACAATGGTAACAAGGAGGAAGAGGAGGAGGAATAAGAGGCTCATGGGAATATGAATTGTTGTGAATTGTGACAATGATCTTGACTTGGCTTGTGTCTTAAAATGGAGGCAGATGTCCAAAGAAGGGACAAGATGTGTTTTAAAATGGTGTGCTCTACACCTTTATAGCAGGTTTCATATAGAACATTGAGGGGGAAAATGTATTTGTTTTTATTCTTAGAAGTTCTCATTGTAAATTATCTTAATATTGATTACAATGGTAACACAAACTGTAATAACCAAATTCAAGTATTATTATTAACATATAGCAACTCTTAACCCAAGACCGAGAGAGTAATCCAATGAAAAGATCCTTTGAACATTATATTTGTGATAGGAAATTTGACTGTATTAACAGTTTTGATGCACTTTAAATGCCATTTGCTTCAGACGTTCCCTGGTTATTATGTACTCAAATCAATGGATACTACAAGCACATCAGGACTATGAGAGATTCAACATCATCACACCATGTCAAGAGACAACATCATCAACTGAGTTGGAGCTAATGGATTATCAGTACCCCTATGCTACTGACTCTCTCTCTCCTAACCAACTCCAACTAATGGGTCTGAACTAGGGTTGCCAAAATTCCCGGATCTGAACTCTACCACGACATCACAGCTCACACACAGAGGATCAGACATCACTTCTGGTTCATGGCCATAACAACCCGTAGGCTACACCTGAGGTAAGCAGACTGAGTTTTGCTTTCTGATAGTTTGTTGGTTATACAGACAGACACAGACAGACAGACAGACAGAGAGAGCAATACAGGCACTCTGCCAGCTAGCTGCTTAAACCAGTGTTTCCCAACCCTGGTCCTCCAGTACCCCCAACAGTACACATTTTTATTATAACCCTGGACAAGCACACCTGATTCAACTTGTCAACTAATCATCAAGCTGATGAGGTGTGTTTATCCAGGGCTACAACAAAAATGTGTATTGTTGGGGGTACTGGAGGACCAGGGTTGGGAAACACTGGCTTACAAAATTATATACAGTTACACAGACAAATTGCAATCTCCCAGAAAAGCACAGGTGTTAAATGGAAGAGCAGTATAGGCCTACTAAGAGAGAGGGAACTAAGTTGAGAACAAAGTGGGATTGGTTATATTGATTTGACTAGATATTTGCAGCCTGTGTTACAGCAAAACTGATATTGTGGCCAGATAGTGACGTCCAGGGGACTCTGCTCTAGTCCGTTCTCCTCTTTTCCTCTTTTATTTTAGGGTTGGTTGGGAGGAATACAGAGCGTAGAGTAGAGAGGGTAGATTTTAGTGAAACAGAGTAAAAAGGTCAAGAGGCTGCACGTAAAGGAAGCGGAGATGAGATGAAACTGTTCACCATTCTCTGAATCGGATGCTCTCTCTCCATTTCTCGCAGTCTCAATCTCCACTTGCAGTCTTTTCTCTTTTTCACCATCTCCTTTCACACTTTCTCTCATTTTCACTCAATACACATTTTTCTTTATTTTTTTCCCCTCATCTTGTCCTTTCTCCTTTGCTTTCTCTTCCTCTAATCTATTTTCTCCATGTCACCACTGATCTCCAGAGTTCTGTCTCTCCTCTGTGAGACGCAGTAGTTAATTGGAGCAGGTGACCCTGGCAAGAGCTCCTGACCTCTCTGTAGAGAGATTGAAGAGAGAAAGAGAGTGGTAGAGGGGGAGAGAGAGTTCCACCAGAGATTTCCTGATTAGATTTATTTCAGATGCACAATTATCTTCTTATACCCCTAGACCCTGAAAATGGAAAGTAGCACACGCATGCAGACACACGCACTCTCTCTCGCTCTCTCACTCACTCACTCACTCAACTCACTCACTCACATGCGCACACACACCACGTATGATTGAATCTAACAAGCCAGGACAGGTCTGTAATGTGAGTGTGATGTGGGCTGGAGAAGCAGTGAATTGAATGCTGCAGTAAATTCTAAAAGGCTATAGTTGGTTGGAGACCAAACCTCACATGACCATGGCATTGATGGAGGAGATGAAAGAGAGGAAAGAAAGAGAGACAAACCAACACAAGCCATTAGAGAAGCCTTCATTAAGCCCTATTCAGCTAGTCTCTAAATATACCCAGGAGTGATGAGACAAGGTGACAGTTATTTATTTAGTTAGGTAAGTAAACTATACTCCCAAAGGGATCATTTGAAATCAAGGTTTGGGATCTACAAATGACGTGTGGATACGTTTGAAGAGCTACGGCCCGCTTCATACACACAGGGACAACTGTGATGCTATCTATAGCACTTTGCTAGCTTTCATCTATTTTAGTTTTCTTACCTTTTTCATCTCTTTATGCAAGTTATTTTTGTTTCTCGTGGCTACTGCCCACTGGGCACACCATATAATTTCAACGTGGATAATTGGGTAATATTTGGTTGACGTTGATCAATGAGATTAGAACCCACTCAAAACAACTGCCAAAAGTTAGTTGAATTTCCAATGTGTTATCACTATGCTTTCAACCATCTAAAAGAACAAACCAAATTCCAATGGAAAAACAATGTCAGATTTTTGGTTTAGTTGTCACCCAAATGTCTATCGCTGCGCTTTCAACCATTTAAAAGCACAGCAAAGATCAAATGGGAATAACAATGTCAGATCTTTTGTTTATTTATGCAATAGATTAATGTGTTATCACTGTGCTTCATTTTATAGCAGAACCAAATGACCTGGATTGCAGGTGAGATTACATTAAAAGTACATGGTGCAAGTGATCAATGCTGTTAGAGATTCTGCACAGATTATTATAGCAATTGTGAAGATCTCCACAGACTTGCGATGACATACAATGCCTTGCAAAAGTATTCATCCCCCTTGGCGTTTTTCCTATTTTGTTGCATTACAACCTGTAATTTAAATGGAATTTTATTTGGATTTCATGTAATGGATATACACAAAATAGCCCAAATTGGTGAAGTGGAATGAAAAAAATAACTTGTTTCAAGAAATTCTAAAAAATAAATAACGGAAAAGTGGTGCGTGCATATGTATTCACCCCCTTTGCTATGAAGCCCTAAATAAGATCTGGTGCAGCCAATTACCTTCAGAAGTCACATAATTAGTTAAATAAAGTCCACCTGTGTGCAATCTAAGTGTCACATGATCTGTCACACGATCTCAGTATATATACACCTGTTCTGAAAGGCCCCAGAGTCTGCAACACCACTAAGCAAGAGGCACCACCAAGCAAGTGGCACCATGAAGACCAAGGAGCTCTCCAAACAGGTCAGGGACAAAGTTGTGGAGAAGTACAGATCAGGGTTGGGTTATAAAAAAATATCTGAAACTTTGAACATCCCACGGAGCACCATTAAATCCATTATTAAAAAATGGAAAGAATATGGCACCACAACAAACCACAGCGGAGATTGGAGTATCTGTCCATAGGACCACTTTAAGCCGTACACGCCACAGAGCTGGGCTTTATGGAAGAGTGGCCAGAAAAAGCCATTGCTTAAAGAAAACAATAAGCAAACACGTTTGGTGTTCGCCAAAAGGCATGTGGGAGACTCCCTAAACATATGGAAGAAGGTACTCTGGTCAGATGAGACTAAAATTGAGCTTTTTGGCCATCAAGCAAAACGCTATGTCTGGCGCAAACCCAACACCTCTCATCACCCCGAGAACACCATCCCCACAGTGAAGCATGGTGGTGGCAGCATCATGCTGTGGGGATGTTTTTCCATCAGCAGGGACTGGGAAACTGGTCAGAATTGAATGAATGATGAATGGCGCTAAATACAGGGAAATTCTTGAGGGAAACCTGTTTCAGTCTTCAAGAGATTTGAGACTGGGATAGTTATGCACGCTCAAGTTTTCTGTTTTTTTGTCTTATTTCTTGTTTTTTTCACAATAAAAAATATTTTGCATCTTCAAAGTGGTAGGCATGTTGTGTAAATCAAATAATACAAACCCCTAAAAAAATCAATTTTAATTCAAGGTTGTAAGACAACAAAATAGGAAAAATGCGAAGGGGATTGAATACTTTCGCAAGCCACTGTAGCCTACTAACTTGTTGACAAGTTAACAAATAATATGTTGGATTCACGTCTCCAACTCAACCAAAAAGAATAGTTAAAGAATGGAATTAAGCCAGTGGCTCAGATGGAACTATCCAAGCGGTAGATACATCTCCTTTAAATGGTGATATTTTGTTGCATTGTCAACCAAACACAATCCAATATTACTTGTGTTATAAAGTAATTTGAAGTAATTTCCTTTGGAATTACTTCAATAGCAACAGTAAATCTAGTTAGTTTTTAAGTGGAGATTTCTCAACAATCATTCCCACAATAGCACATTGGAAATAGTCAGTGACAAATATCATAGCTAAGCAAGGCTTTTCTAAAAACCCTGGATGGGAGACCAAAGGGTAGCTGTCTATGAAATTTGGTTACCATGATGACATAATCCTGTGGTTGAAATTTCTCCCTCAAAACAACAGTTTACGTTGATTACTTTTTTTTAAATCCAATGTATTTTCCACGTGGATTTCACATCACAATACATTGACAAATTACGTTGAAACAACATTGATTCAACTAGTTTGTGCCCAGTGGGTGGTGACACATCAAAACAACACCAGTAAGTGAACCCAGAATGTAAATCTCAATTTCTGTTTCTCTTTCTTCCACAGGCCTGAGAGATGCTGTCTAGTTTGGGGCCTGTCTGTTTGAAACAGATCTGGCTAACTTTAACTCCAGCCATTCTTAAATATGGTGTGATGTCTGGTACCGTGACACTAAGGTCTTGCCAACTGGGAATACTGTAGCTTCAAAATGTCAGGATAACGTCACCGTTTGGAATCAATTGGAAGACAGCAATTATAATCCAGAGTGAGGGAAGAAAGAGTCAAATCATCCCTTCTACAACCAGTTCACTGCTCTATCCCATCTTAACCTGAGAACTGGAGTTGAAATGGATACCTCAGTAAGTAATATAGGTCATGGTACAGTACAACTACTCTCTGCTCTCTGTAACCGGTATGTCCCTGTGCTGTTCACCACAAGATACAGGAGCAAACTGGGGAAAGTGGCATTTAATGGTCCTTGTCTTCACCTAAAACTACTCTGCCCTCTCTCTAGCCCTCTCTGCAAAGATGACAAACTATCAAAATGGATGCTTACTAATGATGATGGTCCCCCATCCTAACTGTTGCCAGGTTTTAAAAGGACTGCACTATTAGTGCCACTATGTTATTTAAAGAAAAACATTTAAAAGAGAAAAAAAAGCATTTCTATTGTGATTTTGTACCAAGTTGCTGATCTATTGCCAGTGTTGTTGTTTTAAAGCCATTTGTAAGAGTCTCTGATGTGGGTCTCAGTCCATTAGTGTTGCACTAGTAGTCTAATAGCACTGCTGAACAGGGGTCTCCAACTCTGGTCCTGGAGAAATGAGTGGTGCAGGCTTTCGTTCCAGCCCGGTGACTAACACAGCTGATCCAACGTATTATGGTCCAGAGTCAGACTGAAGACCATGATGAATTGATTTTGTTTAGTAGGTATGTTAGTGATGAGTTGGAGCAAAACCCTGCACATCCAGTTGCTCTCCAGGGCCAGGGTTTGGGGAACCCTGTTGTAGAAGCATGGTAGGTTAGCCAACAGCATGACCAACAGATATACAACCGTAGCCATAAGGCTTCATTTCCAAAATAATAACATGTGACAGATGATGAGACTGTCCTCAGTCTGGCCCATTGTTTAGATAGAGTTTCTCACAGGTCGTTAAGCAACTTCCACAGGATTCTTTCTTTCTTTCTTTCTTTCTTTCTTTCTTTCTGTCTTTCTTTCTTTCTTTCTTTCTTTCTTTCTTTCTTTCTTTCTTTCTTTCTTTCTTTCTTTCTTTCTTTCTTTCTTTCTTTCTTTCTTTCTTTCTTTCTTTCTTTCTTTCTTTCTTTCTTTCTTTCTTTCTTTCTTTCTTTCTTTCTTTCTTTCTTTCTTTCTTTCTTTCTTTCTTTCTTTCTTTCTTTCTTTCTTTCTTTCTTTCTTTCTTTCTTGATACTGTATCTGCCCCCGCATATTGACTTTGTTGGCTAAGGGCTTGTAAGTAAGCATTTCACAGTAAGGTGTTGTATTCGGCGCATGTGTCGAATAAAATGTGATTTGATCTACCAATGGTTTCTGTCTGTCTTTCTAGCTCTCTCGCTTTGTCTCACACACTCTCTCGCTTTATACAGTATCTCTACCCCCTTTCTCTCTGTCTGCCTGTCTGTCTGTCTCTCTCTCTCCTTCTTTTTCTCTCTCTCCACATTTATCTGTCACATTATGAGTAATAAGTCCACTGCAGACACAACAAGATGTCCTCCTGTTTCACTAACACTAACACATTGAGTAGCAGCTCACTGAGTTCTGGTTCGTTTACATTTCATTTTGAGCTGAAATTCTAATAAACAATATGTTTCAACCTCTTCTGTGGTTTATCATTGCTTGTGTGTATGTAACTGACACTGTGCTCTGGTCAGCCCATATTAATCTCTCTTTAGACCTGTATTGCAGTTCAGAGTGAATCAGTGAACCTCGAGGTAGTGAAGGAAGGAAGGAAGGAAGGAAGGAAGGAAGGAAGGAAGGAAGGAAGGAAGGAAGGAAGGAAGGAAGGAAGGGAGAGAGAGAGGGAGAGAGAGGGAGGGAGGGAGGGAGGGAGATAGGGAGGGTGCATTTTCTAAGTATTGAAACACGGCCCAAGGATTTACATCAGCTAGGCTCAACAAGCCAGCCAGTTAACATTGACAAACACTCAGTGTGAGGGAGGGATACATCATGAGTAAAGTATTAGAGTGTGGCACATGTCTCTGGAGTGTTGCCAGCCTGGGGTGGACCAACACTGACAGATGTATACAGAGTGGTACTGAAGAGGCAGTCATCTAGGCCCATTTCCAATGAAATGACTTGGTTAGCATTCAGCCGCTTCTCCCACAAATCACTGGCTACACAGTATTATACACACACATACTCCGCTAGCAGGGCTGCTGTCTCAAGGTGGTTCTGTTTGTGTTCTGGGAAGCATAAACATCACGGTATAAAGCATAACCGTGTATCTCATTAGTCATGTTTAGTGGACATTTGGTGACTCAGTGAATGGTGTGTTTCTGTCAGTCTATTCAGTGTTCTAGAGACATTGCCAAAGGCAGCGGCTAAGAGAAAGCACAGCGATTGAAACAGACTACATTTGTACATCTAGAATAGATTCCCCAGGTCAGTGGAGTTCTAAAGTACTGTACCAATGTTCCACCCTGGTGGAGTTTACAGGGGATAGTTAATTGGTAGTCAGCTGTACAGCACCTGTAAGACAATAACTCAGTTGTGGAAATAGGTCATATAATGTACTGTATGTGTGTCAAAACTACAGGACAGATAAGTCAGTCACCCATAGACATGCAACCATGTGTTCCTGTCACCCAGAGACAGATATGTCTCCCAAGAGGATTTACGGTATGATACTGTCAGGTAGTCTACTGGTTAATTATAGTACCACAAGCAGCAACAGAAACATACCAGTTCTGATGTAATAATTCACTTTTTGTTTATCTAAGACCAACAGGATTGGCTTGTTCTGCTTGTTGGGGGATACAGCATTAGATGGATCAAATCTGGTAGAGGGAGTCACTGAAAGGTATGGAGAAGACCTGGATCGAACAAGGGCAGTAAGACTATGAATTCTTGTTTTTCTTCACATGTTCTATAGATGTGTGCTCCATTGAGATAATGCACACACACATATATGCGCGTGTAGATGCAGGCATGCACGCACGGTCACACATACTCATTAAGTTAAATGCCTTCATAGTGTTGGACCTTGAACCCATCTTGAAATTCTCAAAGTTCCACTGTTACGTAGTAAAGCACACCCTATTAGGTCGCTCACCATACAGTGAGCCAGCAGTCCTTGTTGGTCAAAGAGAAGCTGTATCGACACACGGCTCACCCTGATGTTGCCCAAGACTCTGACACATGAGGGTCGTGTTCATTAGGGCACACCGTAGAAGAAGAAAAAATGCAACGGAAAATGAAATATTTTACTGGACAAGTTCAGATAGTATCTCCCCATTTTGGACAGTTTTCTTCCGTTTCGTGCCTACTGATCACAATCCAGTACCAGTCTTTAATTGGGACATGGAGCTCTCACAGGACAGTCAGAGAGAGATGGGAGGGAGAAAGTCCTAGTTACCTTCTAAACAGGGTTTCTTCACCTCCAGGTTTCAAGGATAACATTCTACCTGCACGTTTGATAAGATTCTTACCAGAAGCACAATCCATGTTTCAGAGAAGTGGGGAAATATCATTCTTACTTCCTGTAAACTTCTTAGGCTACAACACATTTATTCACTAAGACTGATAACAGAACATTTTCCAGAGTGATTAGACATAAGCTATATTGAGTCCTAGTCTGAAAGATATGAAAGGTTAGATCCGACCCACCACAACTGATTCAGCTAATCAAATTCTTGGTAATTATTTGATTAGTTGAACCAGGTGTGTAAGTGCTAGTCTAGAACAGAAATGTGCACCACCTGGGGATCCCTAAGGAATGGATTGATAAAGGATATTTTAGGACCCTCTCCTAGATTCAGAAGAGATTAGAGAGAGAGGGTGGAACAGCTGAAAAGTCATAAAAGTGATTCAGAATAATTAGTATAATATTCCATCTCTTCTATCCTTCACATCTCTCATTATTCCCTGTTCTCTATGCTTTTGCTAAGGCTAAGGCCTTGGGCGGTTGCCTAGCTGTTTCTTGAGAAAGCTGGGTAAACAATACACACACACACACATGCTTCACCTGTCACACACAGACACACACACAGAGATGCACACACACGGGGTTGGGGAGTAACTGATTTACATCTAAGCTATTGTAATCAGATTACAGATACATTTGGAAAACTAGATGATTACTTCTTGGATTGCTTTTAAATCCAGAAAACGTTCTGTTTCCTCAATGACATTCAATTCGGCATTGAAAAAAGGTGCAAGTTTAAAGGTGCACTATGCAGAAATCGCACTGCCATTTCCTGGTTGCAAAATGTCTAATAGTTCACATAATTTCTGTTTATATGACAAAATAAGCAAGTGTAGTGTAGAGAATCATTGTACCATCTAAACCGCTGTGAAATATATTTTCCATAACCAAAAATATTGTATTTTCAACTGTTTGAAGCTGGTGTACGAAACCGAAAGTAAAAGCAAAAACGGAACTTTAGACCGGGAAGCATAGTAATAGTGCACAGAACAGATCTACTGCTTCTTAAACTTGCTTTCACAAAAAATGACAGGTCTATAACTCACTTTTCTATGTGAATTTGGTCAGGTCGCCTCAACAAGTTACATAGATCAGCTTTACATTTGTTCCTCCTGGGCAAGTCTGGCCACAAGTCAGAGACCACTATGATGACACACCAAATGCTTTTGATGGATCCTTTTTGTCTCCTTCTAATGCCTCTTAAAGGGAAAGTAATCCAAAAGTAACAGAAAGTAATCAGATTACGTTACTGAGTTTGGGTAATCCAAAAGTTATGTTACTGATAAAAATGATGTACAGGTAAGTATTAACTCTAATGGATTACATTTAGAAAGTAACCTACCCAACCCTACACATGCACACACACACACAAACAAACAAACAAATAATGTATGCACAGATGTTCCGGCATCTTCAGGCAGTTTAGCCTGATGGCGTTGCCACAAAGACAGGGTCAAAAAACAAAGTTAGGATGACATTGTGACTCATCTCAACCTAGGCGAGGACACACTCACTGGTTTCATAATCATCATACACACTCATTCTTATGACACATTCACACACTGGATATATTATTGTCTTCCAGTACTGCCACATCATTCCATTGAAAACCCAAACACTGCTTGTTATTCAGGTTCTGTTGTCTAAGGCTGTGTATGAGTCATATTGTCGTAAGCAAGCACAGCACAGACGTGTGCTATTTCCAACCTGCAAAGAGTTACTATTAGAGATGGACAGGTAACTGCCAAAATAAAGGAAACACTTGAGTAAATTAGGGATACAAAGTATATTGAAAGCAGGTGCTTCCACACAGGTGTGGTTCCTGAGGTAATTAAGCAATTAACATCCCATCATGCTTAGGGTCATGTATAAATATGCCCAGTTGCCCATTATTTTGTCTACCATGGCTAGAAGAAGAATCTCAGTGACTTTGAAAGAGGGGTCTCAAAGGAGCACAGAGGGTTTAAAGGGTGTGTGTGTGTGTGCGTGCGTGCGTGCGTGCGTGCGTGCGTGTGCGCGCGCCTCTGAGTCACCAGATCTCAACCCAATTGAACACTTATGGGAGATTCTGGAGTGGCGCCTGAGACAGCATTTTTAGTCTATCATCAACAAAACGGCAAATAATGGAATTTCTCGTGGAATAATGATTTCGCATCCCTCCATTAGAGTTCCAGACACGCACATAGAATCTATGCCAAAGCGCATTGAAGCTGTTCTGGTGGCTCGTGGTGGCCCAACACCCTATTAAGACACTTTATGTTGGACCCTGTTGCCTCTATAAAATCAGAAATTGATAGCTTGTTACAACATGCGTCTGACCAAAACTGGATCACCAATCGTGAACACAAATCCCTAAAAGTCAGCTATCCAGTCACCCCAGTCATTTATTCGCTTTTGAAAGTGCATAAGAACCCTACTCAGCCTCCACCCAGACATATTATCAACGGCATAGAATCAGTCACAGAGCCCCTTTCAAAATGTATCTATTTAAGATAGATCTACTCAACTGCTTAAACAACTGTCAAATTGATTCAGATGTACTAATTGTTACTCTAGATGTGGCCAGTCCCCATGTTCCCCATGTTGAAGGCCTGGAATCGATTGCCAAATTCCTAAAGTCATGTGCTGACTGTGTGAATCTCCCTAATGACATTCTGTTGGAGCTCTTTAACTTGGTACTTACAAATAACTATTTTGTAACAGCAGTGGCCCCGAATTATGCAAACCTTGTAGTTGGATATTGGGAGGCAGTTTATTTACATTTTAGTCATTTAGCAGACACTCTTATCTAGTGCGACTTACAGGAGCAATTAGGGTTAAGTGCCTTGCTCAAGGGCACATCGACAGATTTTTCACCTAGTCGGCTCGGGGATTAGAACCAGTGACCTTTCGTTTACTGGCACAACGCTCTTGACCACTAAGCTACCTGCCGCCCCAGTTTATGTTCACAATGAAGACATGAACCCATATAAAGTTTTGGAAGGGCTAAATTGACTACATAATTTTATTTTGGTGTTCATCTAAAGAGAATCTTGATTACTTTGTCCGTTATTTTAACTAGGCAAGTCAGTTAAGAACAAATTCTTATTTACAATGACGGCCTACACCGGCCAAACCTGGGCCAATTGTGCGCCGCCCTATGGGACTCCCAATCACGGCCGGTTGTGGTACAGCCTGGAATCGAACCAGGGGGTCTTTAGTGACGCCCCAGGCACTGAGATGCAGTGCCTTAGACCGCTGCGCCACTCGGGAGCCCATCTGAACAACACAACGACTTTCCTCCAATTCACTGTTGAAAGTGACCCCAACAGCATCAACTTCCTAGATCTCAAAACATTCAAGGATGATGCTAACAAAATCCAAACTACCATCTATCGGAAACCAACAGAGGAATACTGTCCTTCACTTCAATATTAATCATCCGTGACATCTCAAAACAGATATCCCGACTGGCCAGTTTCTACGCCTGAGTCCCAACTGCTCTACACTCAAAGAGTTGACGCTCAGGCAAAGGACATGACACACAGGTTCGCTACCAGAGGATATTCTAGTCCAATCAACCGTCACTTCAAGCTCAGAAGCCACAAAAGGACAGCACGTCACAGCTGTGCTTTGTAACATGACTTTGTAACATGACACAATCCAAAAACAATAGCCTATTCTACAAACTGGCTGGGCGAAAACTGGTTCAATCCACATTGTTTCCACTTCATTTCAACCCAAAAAATAAATGTGATGACATTGAATCAACGTGTAAAACTGATTGGATTGGAACATAAGGGCATTTTGTCATTTTTTCACCCAACTTTTAACCTAAATCCAATGACATGGTGATTTTTTTTGTTGATTTCACATTGAATTCACGTCAGTTGACAACTCAACCAAATGTAAATCAAAACTGTGCCCAGTGAGGCTGCTCCAGCCTCTGGCGGAAAATCCCCCTCTGTTCTCATACAGACGAGCACGCAAAATCAGGGACACGCTGGTCCATTCTTTCCAAAAGCCTGACCGTTCAAACTGGTTATCTCTACAAGGGAACTATAAGTGTGGAAGATGTGCTCAATGTAACAACACGGAAAACTGTAAATACTTCACACACCCTTTTCCTGGCCGAAAGTTCTACCAGAGACAGTTCATAAATTGTAACTCTACCGACATTGTGTATATTCAAATCAAATCAAATCAAATTGTATTGGTCACATGCGCAGAATACAACAGGTGCAGACATTACAGTGAAATGCTTAGTTACAGCCCTTAACCAACAGTGCATTTATTTTTAACAAAAAAAGTAAAAATAAAACAACAACAAAAAAAGTGTTGAGAAAAAAAGAGCAGAAGTAAAATAAAATAACAGTAGGGAGGCTATATATACAGGGGGGTACCGGTGCAGAGTCAATGTGCGGGGGCACCGGCTAGTTGAGGTAGTTGAAGTAATATGTACATGTGGGTAGAGTTAAAGTGACTATGCATAAATAATTAACAGAGTAGCAGCAGCATAAAAAGGATGGGGTGGGGGGGCAGTGCAAATAGTCAGGGTAGCCATGATTAGCTGTTCAGGAGTCTTATGGCTTGGGGGTAGAAGCTGTTGAGAAGTCTTTTGGACCTAGACTTGGCACTCCGGTACCGCTTGCCGTGCGGTAGCAGAGAGAACAGTCTATGACTAAGGTGGCTGGAGTCTTTGACAATTTTGAGGGCCTTCCTCTGACACCGCCTGGTATAGAGGTCCTGGATGGCAGGAAGCTTGGCCCCAGTGATGTACTGGGCCATACGCACTACCCTCTGTAGTGCCTTGCGGTCGGAGGCCAAGCAGTTGCCATACCAGGCGGTGATGCAACCAGTCAGGATGCTCTCGATGGTGCAGCTGTAGAATTTGAGGATCTGAGGACCCATGTCAAATCTTTTCAGTCTCCTGAGGGGGAATAGGCTTTGTCGTGCCCTCTTCACGACTGTCTTGGTGTGTTTGGACCATGATAGTTCGTTGGTGATGTGGACACCAAGGAACTTGAAGCTCTCAACCTGTTCCACTACAGCCCCGTCGATGAGAATGGGGGTGTGCTCAGTCCTCTTTTCTTTCCTGTAGTCCACAATTATCTCCTTTGTCTTGGTCACGTTGAGGGAGAGGTTGTTGTCCTGGCACCACACGGCCAGGTCTCTGACCTCCTCCCTATAGGCTGTCTCATCGTTGTCGGTGATCAGGCCTACCACTGTTGTGTCGTCGGCAAACTTAATGATGGTGTTGGAGTCGTGCCTGGCCATGCAGTCATGGGTGAACAGAGAGTACAGGAGGGGACTGAGCACGCACCCCTGAGGGGCCCCCGTGTTGAGGATCAGTGTGGCAGATGTGTTGTTACCTACCCTTACCACCTGGGGGCGGCCCGTCAGGAAGTCCAGGATCCAGTTGCAGAGGGAGGTGTTTAGTCCCAGGATCCTTAGCTTAGTGATGAGCTTAGAGGGCACTATGGTGTTGAATGCTGAGCTGTAGTCAATGAATAGCATTCTCACGTAGGTGTTCCTCTTGTCCAGGTGGGAAAGGGCAGTATGGAGTGCAATAGAGATTGCATCATCTGTGGATCTGTTGGGGCGGTATGCAAATTGGAGTGGGTCTAGGGTTTCTGGGATAATGCTGTTGATGTGAGCCATGACCAGCCTTTCAAAGCACTTCATGGCTACAGACGTCAATGCTACGGGTCGGTAGTCATTTAGGCAGGTTATCTTAGAGTCCTTGGGCACGGGGACTATGGTGGTCTGCTTGAAACATGTTGGTATTACAGACTCAGTCAGGGACATGTTGAAAATGTCAGTGAAGACACTTGCCAGTTGGTCAGCACATGCTCGGAGTACACGTCCTGGTAATCCGTCTGGCCCTGCGGCCTTGTGAATGTTGACCTGCTTAAAAGTCTTACTCACATCGGCTACGGAGAGCGTGATCACATAGTCATCCGGAACAGCTGGTGCTCTCATGCATGCTTCAGTGTTGCTTGCCTCGAAGCGAGCATAGAAGTGGTTTAGCTCGTCTGGTAGGCTTGTGTCACTGGGCAGCTCGCGGCTGTGCTTCCCTTTGTAGTCTGTAATAGTTTTCAAGCCCTGCCACATCCGACGAGCGTCAGAGCCAGTGTAGTACGATTCAATCTTAGTCCTGTATTGACTCTTTGCCTGTTTGATTGTTCGTCGGAGGGCATAGCGGGATTCTTATAAGCGTCCGGGTTAGAGTCCCGTTCCTTGAAAGCGGCAGCTCTACCCTTTAGCTCAGTGCGGATGTTTCCTGTAATCCATGGCTTCTGGTTGGAGTATGTACGTACGGTCACTGTGGGGACGACATCATCGATGCACTTATTGATGAAGCCAGTGACTGATGTGGTGTACTCCTCAATGCTGTCTGAAGAATCCCGGAACATGTTCCAGTCTGTGCTAGCAAAACAGTCCTGTAGCTTAGCATCTGTGTCATCTGACCACTTTTTTATTAACCGAGTCACTGGTGCTTCCTGCTTTAGTTTTTGCTTATAAGCAGGAATCAGGAGGATAGAGTTATGGTCAGATTTGCCAAATGGAGGGCGAGGGAGAGCTTTGTATGCGTCTCTGTGTGTGGCGTAAAGGTGGTCTAGAGTTTTTTTTCCTCTGGTTGTACATTTAACATGCTGGTAGAAATTAGGTAGAACGGATTTAAGTTTCCCTGCATTAAAGTCCCCGGCCACTAGGAGCGCTGCATCTGGATGAGCGTTTTCCTGTTGATTTATGGCCTTGTACAACTCATTCAGTGCAATCTTAATGCCAGCATTGGTTTGTGGTGGTAAATAGACAGCTATGAAAAATATAGCTGAAAACTCTCTTGGTAAATAGTGTGGTCTACAGCTTATCATAAGATACTCTACCTCAGGCGAGCAAAACCTCGAGACTTCCTTAGTATTTGATTTTGTGCACCAGCTGTTGTTTACAAATATACACAGACCGCCACCCCTTGTCTTACCGGAGTCAGCCGTTCTATCCTGCCGATGTAGCGTATAGCCCGCTAGCTGTATGTTATCCATGTCGTCGTTCAGCCACGACTCGGTGAAACATAAGATATTACAGTTTTTAATGTCCCGTTGGTAGGATAACCGTAATCTTAGGTCATCCAATTTGTTATCCAATGATTGAAGATTGGCTAATAGGATTGATGGAAGAGGCAGTTTACTCGCTCGCCGTCGGATCCTTACAAGGCACCCCGATCTACGTCCACGATATCTCCGTCTCTTCCTCACGCGAATGACGGGGATTCGGGCCTTGTCGCGTGTCTGTATGATATCCTTCGCGGCCGCCTCGTTGAAGAAAAAATCTTTGTCCAATACGAGGTGAGTAATCGCTGTCCTGATATCCAGAAGCTCTTTTTGGTTATAAGAGACGATGGCAGAAACATTATGTACAAAATAAATTACAAATAACGCGGAAAAACACACATAATTGGTTAGAGGGCTGTAAAACGGCAGCCATCTTCTCCGGCGCTGTTAATATAGTGTATATATATTCTTACGTGCCCATGTGGTAAAGCCTACAGTATGTGGTCCAAACAAAAATATGTTTAAAAATAAGAATATCTGAACACAAAACAGCGATCCGCACTGGCAATATGGAATATGCTATGGAAAAACACTACTTAGAAGTCAAACACAGCCCACTGTCTTCTTTGCACCTTGTGGGCCTAGAACAGGTCACATCCATCACAGGTGGAAACCTCCCTAAAATGCTCTCACAACGAGATATGTTTTAGATTGATAGATTAAATACCATGCATCCCCAAGGTCTAAACGATGATTTCTCATTCAGACTATTCTTGTAGACTATATGGCTGCACTGTCATTTGTTTGCTCATGTATATTTAACTACATTCAATCACAATCTTCTATCCAGATGTCTATTTTCCATACCCCAAAGCATCTATTTGTGTGGGCTTTATTGTGCACTAGGAAGTAACTAATTGTGCCAAAATATCTCAAATTGTCATTTACAGTGCCTTTAGAAAGTATTCACACCCCTTGACCTTTTCCACATTTTGTTGTGTTACAAAGTGGGATTAAAATGGATTTAATTATACATTTTTGTCAATGATCTACACAAACTACTTGATTAGATAAGTATTCAACCCCCTGAGTCAATACATCTTTGGCAGCGATTCATCTTTGGCAGCGATTACAGCTGTGAGTCTTTCTGGGTAAGTCTCTAAGAGCTTTGCACACCTGGATTGTACAATATTTGCACATTATTCTTTAAAGAATTTGTCAAGCTCTGTCAAGTTGGTTGTTGATCATTGCTAGACAGCCATTTTCAAGTCTTACCATAGATTGTCAAGCTGATTTTAGTAAAAACTGTAACTAGGCCACTCAGGAACATTCAATGTCATCTTGGTAAGCAACTCCACTGCATATTTGGCCTTGTGTTTTACGTTATTGTCCTGCTGAAAGGTACATTTATCTCCCAGTAGCTGTTGGAAAGCAGACTGAACCAGGTTTTACTCTAGGATTTTGTCTGTGCTTCGCTGTATTCCGTTTATTTTTTAAAAACTTCCTAGTCCTTGCAGATGACAAGCATACCCATAACATGATGCAGCCACCACTATTCTTGTAAATATGAACAGTGATACTCAGTGATGTGTTGTGTTGGATATGCCCCAAACATAACGCTTTGTATTCAGGACAAAAACATTTTCTTTATTACTTTAGTGCCTTGTTGCAAACAGGATGCATCTTTTTGAGTATTTGTATTCTGTACAGGCTTCCTTCTTTTTACTCAGTCATTTATGTTAGTATTGTGGAGTAACTACAATGTTGTTGAGCCATCCTCAGTTATCTCCTGTCACATCCTTTAAACTCTGTAACTGTTTTAAAAATCACCATTGGCCTCATCGTGAAATCCCTGAGTGGTTTCCTTCCTCTCTGGCAACTGATTTAGGAAGGGCGCCTGTATCTTTGTAGTGACTGGGTGTATTGATACACCATCCAAAGTGTAAAAATAATAACTGCTCCATGCTCAAAGGGATATTCATTGTCTGTTTTTTGTTTTTTTACCCATCTACCAATATGTGACCTTCTTTGCAAACCATGGGAAAACCTCCCTGTTCTTTGTGGTTGAATCTGTGTTTGAAATTCACTACTCGACTTAGGGACCTTACAGATAATTGTATGTGTGGGGTATAGAGATGGGGTAGGCATTTAAAAATCATGTTAAACACTATTATTGCACACAGAGTGAGTCCATGCAACTTATTATGTGACAATTTTACTCCTGAACTTATTTAGGCTTGCCATAAGAAAACGGTTGAACACTTATTGACTCAAGACATTTCAACTTTTCATTTTTTAATAATTTGAAAACACAATTTCTCTTTGACGTTATGGGGTTTTGTGTGTAGATCAGTGACACAAAATCTAAATATAATCAATTTTAAATTAAGGCTGTAACACAACAAAATGTGGAAAAATACTTTTCGAAGGCACTATATTTCGCATCAGACAACGTGGTCCTGGGATTATTTTCATAGATACAGCCCAGGCAGCGGCCTGTCTGTGACACACAAGTCAATGAGAAACAAGACATTTCTATCTACATTTTGTATCTAATATTTTCTGTTTGTGAAGGGAACCATAGGGGGTCTGTATAGCTACAGGGCATGTCATTGTAGTATCAATTATAGTCTCATTATAAAAAGTGACATTTGTTATAATGTTGTTACTTGTTTAGTAGTGGCTTGGAAATTATGGTGTGACTGGTCTTGTGTGGGTTGGGAGGGTGCTGGCCATATAACTATTTATACTTCCTGGACAAAGACGAGTGTGTAACGATGGACTTTTCTCTCCCTAAACAAACAGTCACTGTGGCTGTCGCACGCCATGCCAAGAGACGCCTCCCTGTTTCCTCCCGGACCGGTTTAACTCCTAGACAGCCACGCGCTTCAGTTGTTAGATCAGCTGTCACACACATACACAGGCATATATGCCCGCGCACACACACACGTATGCAGGTACGCACGCTTGCACGCACCGTCGCACACACACACGCACACATGTCCCTGTCAATTAAGACTTTTGCTTTTTTTTGTGGAAAATTCGACCTTTCTGGAACTTTTCCAGAATTCAAAAAATAAAAGATAAATTCCTTATAACACTGATGCTGATGTCCTAAAAACTGAAAAGGTTACAACACGTGTCTCTCTGTCAAATTATACAGTTGGCGGCTTACCACCAGTCTGTTGAGTGACACAAATTCTCTTGACAGACAGGTCATAGTCTCTCAGCCAGACAACTCATCACTCTTGAATCTAGACAAACCGGAAATCCTGGGCTGCCTCTCAATAGTCTAAAGTGGCTTGCTCTCCTCGTCTTTCCTCTCCTTGTTTCCTCTTCCTTTTTTTACTGATCTGAAAACACAGGCTAGGTGAAAGCACCTGCTGGATTGGACCGTGAGGGGGCCCAATCCAGCCTGTGGGTGGTTTGAGTAACAAAAAAGGGGAACTCAATGACTAAAACCAAATCAGAACTGTGTAGAAATGATAATGGACCTACATTCATACAGTTCCTTACCTGTGTAGCTTGCTGATAATCACCTAAATGAAAGCTAGACAGTCAGAGCATCGACAATTCCCAAAACGATGGATAGAGGACTACTTTTTGCAAATTTGGACTGCGAGGAAATATAACCAATTTTCAGTGCGGCCTTCCGGACCTTGTTGAAGACCGAAATCGGCCCCTAGGGCAAAATGAGTTTGAGACCCCTGATTTAGACTATTAGGACACACCCATAGCTAGATCTCTTAGCAACACATAACTGTACACATCCACACCTGTCGACTAAGTGTCATGACATCACACCCATTCACACTTTTTACTGCCATATTTTTTTTGAGATAACCACACATCACTGCATTTTAATAGTAGTCTAGGCCTACCACATAGTTTCAGCTGAGACTTAGCTAGAGGCAACATTGTGTCAAGAGAATGGCGTTTGTTATGCTGATCAGTTGCACTGAGACATGTGTAGTGTGTAAACTCCTATGTCCTACAGCCATGTCTCAAGGCAAGCTGATCACACAGCCAGGTCACCCATGATACAAGTCATTATTTGAGGTCCATCCATGTCTAAGGAAGTCGGGAGATTATGTGGAAACCGGCCACTAGGGGCAACCTTGAGCACTGTTACTTTCAAATAGGTTTAAGTTTTTCTAGGGTGTTGTGGATGGCATCTGCCTCTGGTACCGAAGGTTGCATGTTTGAATCCAGCGATAGAAAGATGTTTTTGAGAGAAAAAAAATTAAGCCTATCCCAAACCTTAACCCTTACCTTTACCATTCGGAGTTAATACCTAACCTTACAAATTCGGAGTTAATGCCTAAACTTAACCTTAAACACTTTGAAATGTGATGTTTGGAACAACTTCGAAATTTGATGTTTGAGAAACATGGATAAATGTTTAATTCTGATGTGAGACTGTGAGAGCTAGTTGGATCATAAATAGTAATATTATGGAGGTTTTCTCCCAACAATGGTCATTCATTTAATTTGGAGAAATGTATCTCAAATTCTCCAAAATGTTACATGTTTTAATATGGGGACACAGTCTATATTGATATTGATGATTCGTTTCAGATATTACAGTTGAGATCTTCCCAGAATTCCCTATTCCCTGTATTCCCTATTCCCTATGTAATTTTCCCTATACTATTTCCTATACAGTATAGTGCACTACTTTGACCATAGCCCTATGGGCCCTGGTCAAAAGTAGTGCACTGAATAGGGAATAGGGTGCCGTTTCGGTCGCAAACAGGGTGTTAGAGACAGATAGAGGGGTGAATCAGGGACCTTTGCACTTCAAGTATTGACCGTGAGTCAATAACCCGGCCTCCAGCCCGCCTACTGAGTCTATCTTTGATGCCTGCCACCTCTAACCCTACAGCCTGTTACACTAACTGTGTGGGTGGGTGTGTGTGTCGTGTAGTCACAGTCCAGCCCCATAAACTGTCTACTAAATATATTTGTTTGATAATTGCGCCATCTATTGAATCTCCATTAGAATCACACTTGGCTGCAGTCCTGCCATTTCTCCGCTAGAGTTCATATGTGGCTTGGCTATTGAAGAGAGTAGTCAAGCACCAGATGGGGGAGAAAAATGGAGAGAAGCCACTTCAGACTACTATTGAGACACCAGGTCAACAATCTCACTGTTGGTTTATTAGGGGTGCCTTCTACCCCTTAATCTGAATAAATATATGCTGAAGTAAAAGGTAGTTCTCTAATTATACTGAACATGCAACAATTTCAACGATTTTACTGAGTTACAGTTCATATAAGGAAATCAGTCAATTAAAATAAATTCATTAGGCCCTAATCTATGGATTTCACCTGACTGGGCAGGGGCACAGCCATGAGTGTGCCTGGGGGGGCATAGGCCCACCCACTGGGGAGCCAGGCCCAGCCAATCAAAATCTGTTTTTCCCCACAAAAGGCCTTTGATACAGACAGAAATACTCCTCAGTTTCATCACCTGTCCGGGTGGTTGGTCTCAGACGATCCCGCAGGTGAAGAAGCTGGATGTGGAGGTCCTGGGCTGGCGTGGCTACACATGGTCTGCAATTGTGAGGCCGGTTGGACATACTGCCAAATTCTCTAAAACAATGTCGGAGGCAGCTTATGGTAGATAATTTATCATTCAATTCTCTGGCAACAGCTTTGGTGGACATGCCTGCAGTCAACATGCCAATTGCACCGAGAGGAGGACAGAAGCTAGCTGTCCTCCGGCTACACCATGGTGCTACCCTATAGAGTGCTGTTGAGGCTACTGTAGACCTTCATTGCAAAATAGTGTGTTTTAATCAGTTATTTGGTGAGATGTGATTATATTTAGTATAGTTTTATCTAAAAAGGATAACGTTTTTAAATGTGTTATTTTTATGAAATTAATTGACGAGGATGGTCCTGCCCTTCCTCCTCTGAGGAGCCTCCACTGGGTTGCACGTGGTCTGCGGTTGTGAGGCCGGTTGGACGTACTGCCAAATTCTCTAAAATGATGTCAGACGCGGCTTATGGTAGAGAAATGAACATTCAATTATCTAGCAACAGCTCTGGTGGGCATTGCTGCAGTCAGCATGCCAATTGCACACTCCCTCAAAACTTGAGACATCTGAGGCATTGTGTTGTGTTACAAAACTGCACATTTTAGAGTGGCCTTTTATTGTCCCCAGCACAAGGTGCACCTGTGTAATGATCATGCAGTTTAATCAGCTTCTTGATATGCCACACCTGTCAGGTGGATGGATTATCTTGGCAAAGGAGAAATGCTCACTAACAGGGACGTAAACAAATTTGTGCACAACATTTCAGAGAAATAAGCTTTTTGTGCATATGGAACATTTCTGAGATCTTCTATTTCAGCTCATGAAACCTGGGACCAACAATTTACATGTTGCGTTTATATTTCTGTTCAGTATACAGTACCAGTCAAAAGTTTGGAAACACCTAGTCATTCCAGGGTTTTTCTATATTTTTACTATTTTCTACATTGTAGAATAATAGTGAAGACATGAAAACTATGAAATAACACATATGGAATCATGTAGGAACCAAAAAAGTGTTAAACAAATCAAAATATATTTTATATCTGAGATTCTTCAAAGTAGTCACCCTTTGCCTTGATGACAGCTTTGCACACTCTTGGCATTCTCTCAACCAGCTTCATGTGGTAGTTTACATGGAATGCATTTCAATTAATAGGTGTGCCTTGTTAAAAGTTAATTCGTTGGATTTCTTTACTTCTTAATGCGTTTGAATAGATCAGTTGTGTTGTGACAAGGTAGGGGTGGTATACAGAAGATAGCCCTATTTGGTAAAAGACCAAGTCCATATTATGGCAAGAACAGCTCAAATAAGCAAAGAGAAATGACAGTCCATCATTACTTTAAGACATGAAGGTCAGTCAATCCGGAACATTTCATGAACTTTGAAAGTTTCTTCAAGTGCAGTCGCAAAAACCATCAAGTGCTATGATGAAACTGGCTCTCATGAGGACCACCACAGGAAAGGAAGACCCAGAGTTACCTCTGCTGCAGAGGATAAGTTCATTAGAGATACCAGCCTCAGAAATTGCAGCCCAAACAAATGCTTCACAGAGTTCAAGTAACAGACACATCTCAACATCAACTGTTCAGAGGAGACTGCGTGAATCAGGCCTTCATGGTCAAATTGACCGGTGGAAATCTGTCCTTTGGTCTGATAAGTCCAAATGTGAGATTTTTGGTTCCAACCGCCGTGTCTTTGTGAGACGCAGAGTAGGTGAACGGCTAATCTCTGCATGTGTGGTTCCCACCGTGAAGCATGGAGGAGGTGTGATGGTGTGGGGGTGCTTTGCTGGTGACACTGTTAGTGATTTATTAAGAATTCAAGGCACACTTAACCAGCATGGCTACCATAGCATTCTGCAGCGATATGCCATCCCATCTGGTTAGCGCTTAGTGAGACTATCATTTGTTTTTCAACAGGACAATGACCCAACTGGCTGTGTAAGGGCTATTTTACCAAGAAGGAGAGTGATGGAGTGCTGCATCATATGACCTGGCCTCCACAATCACCCGACCTCAACCCAATTGAGATGGTTTGGAATGAGTTGGACCACAGAGTGAAGGAAAGCAGCCAACAAGTGCTCAGGATATGTGGGAACTCCTTCAAGACTGTTGGAAAAGCATTCCAGGTGAAGCTGGTTGAGAGAATGCCAAGACTGTGCAAAGCTATCATCAAGGCAAAGGGTGGCTACTTTGAAGAATCTAAAATCTAAAATGTATTTTGATTTGTTTAACACTTTTTTGGTTACTACATGATTCCATATGTGTTATTTCATAGTTTTGATGTTTTCACTATTATTCCACAATGTAGAAAATAGCAAAAATAAAGAAAAACCCTTGAATGAGTAGGTGTGTCCAAACTTTTGACTGGTACTGTATTTTTCAAATCACTTGTCCACAGCCTGCCTATAGTTATAGTACCATCTCCACAATACATACACAATCCCTTTGACAGGATGCTTTCTCTGTTGTCAGTCCCTAGAACATAGTGTGTAGCTACAACTGTAGCCTATGTGCATTTTTTTGTATTCAGTATGGTATGAAGCCCTCACTGCCTGTAGAACAGTTGCCTATATAGTTTATCTTCTTCCAGTATCAGTATTGTATTCACCCGGTGTCACAGTAAGGCCAAGAAGATCATCAATGACCTCAGCCACCTGAGCCATGGCCTGTTCACCCTGCTACCACCTAGAAGGCAAAGACAGTACAGGTGCATCAACGCTGGGACCGGGAGACTGAAAAACAGCTTGTATCTCCAGGCCATCAGACTATTAAATAGTCACCACTAGCCAGCCTCCTCCCAGTACCCTGCCCTGAACTAGCCGGCTATCTCCTCCCGGTTCTCTACCCTGCACCTTAGAGTCTGCTGCCCTATGTACATAGTTATTGATCACTGGTCACTTTAAGAATGTTTACATACTGTTTTACCCACTTCATATGAATATTCTAGTCAAGGCTCATCCCAACTACTGCTGTACACACCTTTTTTATTCATATACTGTCCATACTGTCCATACACACCACCATATACATATACTGTAGATTTATATTCCAGACATTGCTTGTTCTGATATTTCTTGATTTCTTTCTTTACATTTTGGGGGATTTGTGTGCATTGTTTTGTATTGTTCGGTAGTACTGCACTGTTGGAGCTAGAAACATAAGCATTTTGCTTCACCTGCGATAACATCTGCAAAATATGTGCATGCGACCAATACAATTTGATTTGATTTGATTTGACCCTAGTAAAGTTGTAGTAAAGCCCTCTTAGCCTGGCTGGCTGGCTGGATGACATCTGTGTGGGCGAGCTGCTCCAGGATTACATTTCTATAATTATGATGGGAGGGATTTCACATACAGCCAGCCAGAACCAATGGACCAGCCTTACTACTCACTGTGGTTCATATAGTAATGAGAAATGGGAGGGAGGGAGGGAGGGAGGGAGGGAGGGAGGGAGGGAGGGAGGGAGGGAGGGGGGAAAACGATAAAGTGTTGACACATATGCACACACATAGGCTTATTAAGGTTATTATAGTTTTGTGTTTTTCTATTCTTTTTTTTTTTTTTTTTTTTTTTAGTTTAGTTTCAGATAGTTCTCAGACCTGATTTGCTAGTTTTTATTTAGTTTAAGTTTGATACGAATAATTCCATTAATTTTTATATTATTTAGTTTCAGTTTTAGTTTCAGTGTTCAGGACAGAAAGCATGTGTGGGAGGCTAGAAGCCATTTGGGTTGTATAGTTCTTTTTGTTTTTGGGATGTCAATTCCTGCACCTGGGGGATAGTAATACATGATGGTCAGATTATGTTGGTTAGATTATGTTTAAATTATGAAGTCAATTAAAAGGAATATCGCAGAGACAAGTGTAAAAAATATGGTGAAACAAAACTCTCTCTCGCCCAAGTTTACACCAATCCAATGCTTTTTAACTTTAGTGGTACATCAAGTTAGACTCAAGTTAGCTACCTAGCTTTTTTCCCTGTTAGCTAGTGATAGCTAGTGATAGTGATGCACAAGACAAGCTAGGAATATTTGAAACATCGCCATCACCTGGCCGCATTTACCTGCCAGGATCCTATGGTTTTAAAGTTGAATTTAGCCTTAAGATGCCTTTGGGAAACAAAAACAAAAAAACTACAACTGAAGATAATTCATGATAGTTTTTATTTTATTTTAATTCGTTTTGGAGTCAAAGATAATAGTTTCAGTATAGTTTTAGTTTTTCAAACGGTTTGTTAATAATTTTATTTCATTTTACTAAATCGTTTAGTTTACTATAATAACCTTGGCATAAACACACGCACGCATGCACACACATAAGGACCACAGATTACAGTTTTTTCTGAATGCTTAAGCGCTAATCGTGATTCTTGTAGCACAATTTCTAAAACTATTAATACGTATAGCAAAACCACTCACTGAGTTTGCAAAACTAAAAGCACAAACACTGCTTTGCACTCAGTTTACAATTTTGTAACACACACTTTGCAAAACTGTAGGCACAATTCACTGCACAAAACTATTTTTGCAGAACTTTAAACACAACTCACTGCTTACACTCAATTACCAAATTTCCAGCACACTCCTAGCAAAATTATACACATGTATGGCTTTCATTAACACTATTTTGCCAACTGTCTGGCACACTTGCACATGTGAAAACTGTTGTAGATAATTAGTTCACTTTGCAATCAGCCTAAGCACTATAAATAAGCCACAGGTAAGCTGTCTGTGTGGAGTACAATGGAAGGAGCAGTAAGAGGGAGAAGAGTGAGAATCAGAGGAGGCCGAGGGAGAGGACATGGAGTTGAAGAAGTTGGAGGAAGAGGACGTGGAGTTGAAGAAGCGAGAGGGTTAGAGGAAGTTAGAGGAAGAGGACAAGGAGGAGCAAGAAGAGGACGAGGAGGGGAAAGAGGAAGGGTAAGAAGAGTAAGAAATAGAATAACTGATGACATCAGAGCTACAATAGTGGACCATGTCATCAACCATGGGATGACCCTGAGGGAAGCTGGCCAACGGGTTCAGCCTAATTTGAGCTGCTACACTGTGGCAAGCATCATTAGAACATTTCGAAATGAGAATCGGTAACTACTTTGTAGCACTGCCATACTCTAATGAGAAACACAACAGTACCATACATGCAAAAATACTGAAATTGTTACTTTACAGAATTGCTAGACGTCCAGATGTTGGGGGCAGAGGAAGAATGTTCACTCCAGAGCAAGAGACCCATATAGTGAACATGGTGATTGCCAATAATGCAATAAGACTGCGCGAAATACAGCAGCGCATAATTGATAATGACACCATCTTTCAAAATATACACAGTGTAAGTATTTCTGCACTAAGTCGTGTACTTGCGCGCCACAGAATAAGAATGAAGCAAATTTACAGAGTTCCTTTCGAGAGAAACACAAAACGTGTAAAGCAACTGCGATATGACTATGTGCAGGTAAGCTATAGTGTCATTGTTTCTGAATTTGGAAGTGCATACTGTAGTGCTGTGCATGGGCCTGATGTGTTGCATTTGTTTTGTCTTGTCCAGAGAGTGATGGAACTAGAAGCAGATGCCATGGGACATGAGCTACTTTTTGTAAATGAGGCCGGTTTTAACCTCAGTAAAACCAGGAGACGTGGCAGGAACATTAGTGGACACCGTGCCATCATCAATGTCCCAGGACAACGTGGTGGTAACATAACCATGTGTGCAGCTATAAGCCAAAATGGTGTTGTTCACCATCATGCAACCTTAGGCCCATACAACACTGCACACATTATTGCATTCCTGGACACCTTACATGACATGCTCACTGTTCAGAGACCAGATCATACCCGATATGTCATCATATGGGACAATGTTAGTTTCCATAGGGCTGCTTTGGTCCGCAACTGGTTTACAGACCACCTATTCTTCATGGCACTCAACCACCCTCCATACTCTCCATTCTTAAATCCCATCGAGGAGTTCTTCTCTGCCTGGCGCTGGAAATTGTACGACCGTCATCCTCATCAACAGGTAGCCCTTTTACAGGCAATGGAGGAGGCATGTGGAGATATTGACCAGGCATCATGTCAGGCCTGGATACGGCATTCAAGGAGATATTTTCCCCGGTGCCTTGGACTGGAGGATATCGCATGCGATGTGGACGAAATTTTGTGGCCGGACCCAGAAAGACGACATGATGTAGGCTGATTGTTTTTCTTTTTTTTGTGAAATTACTATTTTGTGTTCTGACTTTGTCTTGGTTTTGATGAGTGTGAATAAACACCAATACTTGAAGTTTGGATCCTTGTATGTTTACATGACACTATGACAAAAGTATGACCTCAAATTGACATCTGTACACAGAGAAAGCAAAAGCCAGATGTGTTTTGTATTCATACCATCAGTGTGTAGTTGGCACATTGTGTGCTTAGTAGATGATGGCTTGTGTTTACTGTTTGATACGAAAACACAATTTTTAAGAAGGTGTGAAGAGTTAATCTAGCTGTGTTCGCTTTTGCAAGAGAACTACAATGTTTTGATAATTGGGTGAAAGGTTTTCTTATTTGTGTGTAGAGTTTTGCAAAAATAGCCAATAGTTACAAAAAATGTGCTTAACCAATCAGAAAAAACTGTAAATCTGGCTCATTGTTTCTCTGGGTGTACAACACAATCAACAGCAGGAAGGAAAGTCAATTTCAGGCCCCAGTGGAGAGAACACTTTAACTGTTGCTCTTAGTTAAACACACTGTGTGTTTGTTTGTGTGTGTGTGTGTGTGTGTGTGTGTGTGTGTGTGTGTGTGTGTGTGTGTGTGTGTGTGTGTGTGTGTGTGTGTGTGTGTGTGTGTGTGTGTTTGTGTGTGTGTGTGTGTGTGCGTGCACATGTTCATGCATGTGCATGCATGTCTGTGCATGTGTATTTGTGTTGTGTTGACATTTTGAGTGTGTGACTTGCTGTCATTGTTCCTGAGTGGAAAACTCTTGTTTTTTGTCCATCCAGCAGTGTTTGCAGTGGAATTAAATAACATTAAAGAATAAAACACAGACTGGAAACAGACTTAACATTGGGAGGGTGTTTGTCTGTGTGTGTGTGTGTGTGTGTGTGTGTGTGTGTGTGTGTGTGGAGAGAAGTTTAATTGAGGTAGAGGTTCCTGCTTCAATCCGGGATTAGAGATGATCTCTCTCTGTGTGTTTATCTCCCACTGGACTCTCCGAGGCTCCACAGAGGTTTAACTCAGTTACACACACACACACACACACACACACACACACACACACACACACACACACACACACACACACACACACACACACACACACCGACACACACACAGAGAGAGAGAGAGAGAGAGAGAGAGAGAGAGAGAGAGAGAGAGAGAGAGAGACACCCACACACACCACACAAGTAGGGGTGTGCCGACCTGACCATACTTGTAATATCCAGGCTCTGTCGCAGCCGGCCGCGACCGGGAGACTCATGGGCGGCGCACAATTGGCCCAGCGTCGTCCAGGGTAGGGGAGGGAATGGCCGGCAGGGATGTAGCTCAGTTGATAGAGCATGGTGTTTGCAACGCCAGGGTTGTGGGTTCGATTCCCACAGGGGGCCAGTATAAAATAATAATAATATGTAAGTCGCTCTGGATAAGAGCGTCTGCTAAATGACTAAAATGTAAATATGTAATGTATGTAATCTTAATCGTATCCGTAATTGACATAGTCGGTTTGGATCATACTTAAAATCTCAAAAGACGGAAGTGTTTTAATATGCCTTAATAGATGTTGGCAAAATACCAATCTCCTTGCGGAGGGGTGTGTGTGTCTGTGTCCTCAATTTGTAGTTTGCTGTCACTCAGTCAGAATGCACATCAACGTTTCATATTTTTTCCCTAACCTCGCACCGCTTGTTAGATACTATGCACATTGATAGCTTGAGCAAACGTCCTACCCATTTTATTTATCATAGTAGCAGGCTAACAGCTGCCAGCATCAAGAAATGATTAAACCGAAACATGCGAGAAGTGGTCGGGTGAAATTATGAAGCGAAGCGAGTGGACGTAGAAATACAGCTTCGCTCTATCCAATCAGAGCAGCAGGAAACTAGCCAGTTGAGTTATTTAGACCACGTAGCACCTTGCATTTGATTGAAAGATGCGCGCTGGCACCATTGAATAGTATGATCATTACCAGGTTTCTGCTCAATACAGGCCCATTAGTGACTGTGTGTGAATGTGTGTGTGTGTTTGTGTGTTTGTGTGTGTGTGTGTGTGTGTGTGTGCGTGCGTGTATGTACACAAGGGACCGAGTGTTTGTGTCCATTTGTTACCGTTGCTGTAGACTCACTGATGCGTGGCCCAGTGCGAGATATCTGCATTGCAGCAGAGGCATCCTCTCAAACGTTCTCCTCTTTCAAAATCAATACCTGGTCAAATAACTAATGATTATCTTATCATGGAGCAAACCACAGCCCTTTTTAGCTTGGGAACAAGCATCATACTTTATAAGCTATCTGAAAAGTGTATATTACAAGGCAGCAAAAAATAGCAAAATAAAGAAATTGGGATCCTAATTTGCACACTGTGATGTGAAGGGCAGTAACTCTCTGTTGGTAGACTTGGTACTAGCACACAGGGTAGTCGTACTGTGAACTACCTCTGCTACACAAACAAGGCAACAGAACTCCATTTAGTGAAGCATTAAAGCAGTCTGAACCTGTGTGTCCAAATACATTTAATATAAAATATGATGAAGTAATATCAGTTTAAAAAATCTATGCCCATTTCTCACTTCTACCTCCCTCTCATTTCTCTAAATAATGTTGCTTTGACTAAATGTGTTAGCCTACTTTTACAGGAAGAATGTGTATTTTGTCATGAGGCTGTACTGAAGCCTTTGTTATGTAAAGATCAGACAGTCTTTGTTTGAAATTAGCACAGTGGTGGCCTTTGGAGAATAAATAAGTATTTCATTTCTGTATTCATTCTCCTTTTTTTCTACCCCTTCAGGTACTAAAGAGAAAACAATTGCCAACTTTGTTGTTCTGCCCTCACAATGTGTGTAAGGAACTAAGCTTGGCACACAGCTTACAACTCCCAATAAAGACCCATGAGGCAGGAATACCATTTTGAATCTTTAGTGAAAGATATTCGTAAAACTGTAAAATACAGAAAATAGAAAATCTATTACAAAATGTTCTGCATCTGCATTCACATCACTAAAATACAAAGCATTCAAATTATAAATAAGACATACACCCTCCCAGTCAACACCCCCTCATGAGATGAGGAAGTACATTGTTCATGAGGATTGGCTGCTGCAGTTCTTCGAGAGATGTCCAGTTTGCAGCCGAACATGCAACAAAGAGAAGACCAGAAAGGGGACCCTCAGCATCATGCAGACATGCCCTCGCTGTGAGCATTCCAATAAATGGAACAGGGAGGACACTTGAATCAGGTTTGTGACATTTGACCTGGTCAAAGGTCGAAACAGTTTCGAGTTTTGTCCCAATTCACCTTCATGATCACTGCGTTTACCATTCTATTTCACTTCACATATCATGATATCTGAAGTGAAATAGAAAGGTGAATGCAGCGATCAGGTTGGTTCCACCATGCTAATCATAACCACCATTGATAATGTAATCAGTGCCCTATGTGTGTGTTTGTGTGTGACCGACCAGTATATTTGTTGAGGACCAGGAGCTGATCTACGCTGCCATGCCCATCAATGGGGCTCTGGCAAAGACCTTAGCTCCAGCGTCACCTCTTGCCTACTCACCAACATCCCTTGATGGGGAGACCAGAATTAGGTAGGTTTAGTCTGACCTGTTCAAACTTCAACATAGTATATGTTTGTCAGATATCACCTATCCTAACTGCCATTGGTAATAGAACAGTGACTGTGTATGTGTTCACAGATACAACTGTGGAGCCAGCACTTGGAGACTTGTAAGATGATGTGATGAAGTCCAGACTGACAGACTTACTTGATACTGATCTCTAAATGCACCTGGCACTCAGCATAAAATGTTTACTAGACACAACTTTTACTTGTGTTGTCTTTTTTAAATTATTTAATTGAATGGTATCAGTCAATATGGGGAAGGAGAAACCCTGTGTATTCTGCACCAGGATCAGGGAACTCCTGTTGTATGCGGGACACCCCACAAGCTTCTGTCATGGCCGCCAGCATTTCTTGAGGAGCAAGCCAAAAACGAGGCCAAATCAGCGGGTGCAGTTCCCCTTTAACAATAAAAGTGCTACAAAATGACTGTGACAGAATATACACAACTGTGTACATATACAATGTAATTAGAAGCATATAGCCTCGTAATATAAACATATATAGGCACGTAAATTGCTAGATACATCCAAAGCAAAGGTAGCTAAATTGCATGACAAAAAGATAGCTAGCATGCTAACACCCACCGTAATCTCTATGGTGATTTGTTAGCATAATTAGCTTAGCACAATCGCAAACTTAGAAGCAAGAAAAGATACAGTACCACTCAAAAGTTTGGACACACCTACTCATACTCACCTACCACATCAAAACTTTGAAATAACACATATGGAATCATGTAGTCACCAAAAAAGTGTTAAACAAATCAAAATATATTTTATATTTGTGATTCTTCAAAGTAGCCACCCTTTGCCTTGATGACAGCTTTGCACACTCTTGGCATTCTCTCAACCAGCTTCATGAGGTAGTCACCTGGAATGCATTTCAATTAATAGGTGTGACTTGTTAAAAGTTAATTTGTGGAATTTCTTTCCTTCTTAATGTGTTTGAGCCAATCAGTTGTGTTGTGACTATCCACTCATGCAACAACATATAACAGTAATCCTTCTACACCCCCCCTCCCCAGTGGTGGTTGTCCCACTGGCTATACTAAGTTGAATGCACCAATTTGTAAGTCGCTCTGGATAAGAGCGTCTGCTAAATGACTTAAATGTAAATGTAAATGTAGAGGTGGTATACAGAAGATAGCCCTATTTGGTAAAAGACCAAGTCCATATTATGGCAAGAACAGCTCAAATAAGCATAGAGAAACAACAGTCCATCATTACTTTAAGACATGAAGGTCAGTCAATCTGGAACATTTCAAGGTCTTTGAACGTTTCTTCAAGTGCAGTCACAAAAACCATCAAGCGCTATGATGAAACTGGCTCTCATGAGGACCGCCACAGGAAAGGAAGACCCAGAGTTACCTCTGCTGCAGAGGATAAATTCATTAGTTAACTGCACCTCAGATATTGCAGCCCAAATAAATGCTTCACAGGGTTTAAGTAACAGACACATCTCAACATCAACTGTTCAGAGGAAACTGTGTGAATCAGGCCTTCATGGTCAAATTGCTGCAAAGAAACCATTACTAAAGGACACCAATAAGAAGAAGAGACTTGCTTGGGCCAAGAAACACGAGCAATGGACATTAGAACGGTGGAGATCTGTCCTTTGGTCTGATAAGTCAAAATGTGAGATTTTTGGTTCCAACTGCCATGCCTTTGTGAGACGCAGAGTAGGTGAACGGATGATCTCTGCATGTGTGGTTCCCACGGTGAAGCATGGAGGAGGATGTGTGATGGTGTTGGGGTGCTTTGCTAGTGATACTGTCTGTGATATATTTAGAATTCAAGGCACACTTACCCAGCATGACTACCACAGCATTCTGCAGCGATACGCCATCCCATCTGGTTTGCGCTTAATGGGACTATCATTTGTTTTTCAACAGGACAATGACCCAAAACACACCTCCAGGCTGTGTAAGGGCTATTTGACCAAGGAGAGTGATGGAGTGCTGCATCAGATGACCTAGCCTCCACAATCATCGACCTCAACCCAATTGAGATGGTTTGGGATGAGTTGGACCGCAGAGTGAAGGAAAAGTAACCAATATGTGCAGCATATGTGGGAACTCCTTCAAGACTGTTGGAAAAGCATTCCTCATTAAGCTGGTTGAGAGAATGCCAAGAGTGTGCAAAGCTGTCATCAAGGCAAAGGGTGGCTACTTTGAAGAATCTAAAATCTAAAATACATTTTGATTTGTTCAACACTTATTTGGTTACTACATGATTCCATATGTGTTATTTCATAGTTTTGATGTCTTCACTATTATTCCACAATGTAGAAAATAGTAAAAATAAAGAAAAACCCTTGAATGAGTAGGTGTGTCCAAACATTTGACTAGTACTGTATGTAAAACGTAAATCTTGAAGAAAGCACAGCTTGAATTAACGAAAGCATCTACTAAACACTTGAAAACAAATGGTGTCTACTTACAGACTTATCTTTCCAAAACCTAGTAAGTAAGAAAGATGGACGGTCTGGGTGGGGGCCAGAGGAGGGTGTGGGTTGGAGCCAGCGGAGGGTGTGGGTGGAGGCCAGAGGAGGGTGTGGGTGGGGTACACCCGAAGTCTGTTTATGTTTCTCAGGGCAGTGGTAAGATGTAGGGGTAAAGAGACATTTTAAATAGCGCCTAGACACTGTTCTAAGGTCAGTGTTACATTTTCCCCACTAATAGTTAAGGTTGCAAATGTGGGAGGGACTATCAACTATGGATAACTTCTAAGCAGAGGTTACACGTGATGGGTAAGATTTCAGGAAATATGGAAGAGGAACTCTACACTTACCCAAAGTAGAGTTCAAAAGGGTAAATTCCACAGTTGGAGTATGTGCACATTTCTAATTGTGGGTAATCAGTCAGCTAACCACTTTGATTGAGTTTGATTTAGCTCTGGAAATCAACTTCAGATTTTCCTCTTAGGATGATTGGACGAAGATCAGTACAAAGGAATGTGTGTGTGCATGCGTGCGTGCGTACGTGTTTGTGTCCTCCCCCACTCTCTTCCTCTCAAGCCGGGAGAGGCTATACGGACACGCCTGATGCCCCAAATTTGAATGACTTATGTTGGGCAGCGAGAGTCGAGTGGAGCCCAATGGATTCAGTTCGGTCAGTCATCCTGATAAGCCCTTCCCAGCTAGCTAGTTTATGTTTGTGGCTAGAAACCTCAGCGATAATTTTTAACTTGCCTGCCGAAGTTGGGACTTGGGAGATGGTTCAAAATCATTCCGTTTCTATCCGAGTAATTGTTGCTGTTTCTGGCTTCCCTTGCATTCAATGCTATGGGCGGCAACAATGTCATACTCTTTTTGACCAGACAGCATCAGATAGATGGGCTACACTTACTGAGACAGAGGGGCGCTGTTTTGTTCACTCGGATGCTTTCTCCGGTGAGATACATTAAGCCTCTAGCAAATTGAGGTCAATTTATGAAACAGAGAGACGAAAGATAAATGCTTTTATATGATTTAAATACAAACATTTTGGTAAACTTTTTGGGGAAGCCTGGCTTCCCTTGGCATCCATGAATACACGCCACTGACCAATGCTACCAATGCCCTCGCCCATCAAAATAAACATCACTTTCTTTTTACACTTTTTAACTAGCACCGTGCTACTGTTGTTGCCAGCTAGCCAGCATAAACTACATTTACATTTACATTTACGTCATTTAGCAGACGCTCTTATCCAGAGCGACTTACAAATTGGTGCATTCACCTTATAGCCAGTGGGATAACCACTTTACAAAATGTTTTTTTTGGGGGTGGGGTAAGGGGGGGTAGAAGGATCACTTTATCCTAGCTGGGAAGGGCTCATCAAGACAACTGACTGAACCAAATCCATTCGTCTCCACACTTGACTCTCAGCTGCATGACATACAGTGGCTTGCGAAAGTATTCACCCCCCTTGGCATTTTTCCTATTTTGTTGCCTTACCTGGAATTAAAATGGATTTTTGGGGAGTTTGTATCATTTGATTTACACAACATGCCTACCACTTTGAAGATGCAACTTTTTTTCTTATGAAACAAACAAGAAATAAGACAAAAAAAACTGAAAACTTGAGCGTGCATAACTATTCAACCCCCCAAAGTCAATACTTTGTAGAGCCACCTTTTGCAGCAATTACAGCTGCAAGTCTCTTGGGGTATGTCTCTATAAGCTTGGCACATCTAGCCACTGGGATTTTTGCCCATTCTTCAAGGCAAAACTGCTCCAGCTCCTTCAAGTTGGATAGGTTCCGCTGGTGTACAGCAATCTTTAAGTCATACCACAGATTCACAATTGGATTGAGGTCTGGGCTTTGACTAAGCCATTCCAAGACATTTAAATGTTTCCCCTTAAACCACTCGAGTGTTATTTTAGCAGTATGCTTAGGGTCATTGTCCTGCTGGAAGGTGAACCTCCGTCCCAGTCTCAAATCTCTGGAAGACTGAAACAGGTTTCCCTCAAGAATTTCCCTGTATTTAGCGCCATCCATCATTCCTTCAATTCTGACCAGTTTCCCAGTCCCTGCCGATGAAAAACATCCCCACAGCATGATGCTGCCACCACCATGCTTCACTGTGGGGGTGGTGTTCTCGGGGTGATGAGAGGTGTTGGGTTTGCGCCAGACATAGCGTTTTCCTTGATGGCTAAAAAGCTCAATTTTTGTCTCATCTGACCAGAGTACCTTCTTCCATCTGTTTGGGGAGTCTCCCACATGCCTTTTGGCGAACACACTGTTCTTTGCAGCTCCTTCAGGGTTATCTTTGGTCTCTTTGTTGCCTCTCTGATTAATGCCCTCCTTGCCTGGTCCGTGAGTTTTGGCAGGTTTATTGTGGTGCCATATTCTTAAAATTTTTTAATAATGGATTTAATGGTGCTCTGTGGGATGTTCAAAGTTTCAGATATTTTTTTATAACCCAACCCTGATCTGTACTTCTCCACAACGTTGTCCCTGACCTGTTTGGAGAGCTCCTTGGTCTTCATGGTGCCACTTGCTTAGTGGTGTTGCAGACTCTGGGGCCTTTCAGAACTGGTGTATATATACTGAGATCATGTGACAGATCATGTGACACTTAGATTGCACACGGGTGGACTTATTTAACTCATTATGTGACTTCTGAAGGTAATTGGTTGCACCAGATCTTATTTAGCGGCTTCATAGCAAAGGGGGTGAATACATATGCACCCACCACTTTTCCGTTATTTATTTTTTAGAATTTTTTTAAACAAGTTATTTTTTAAATTTCATTTCACCAATTTGGACTATTATGTGTATGTCCATTACATGAAATCCAAATAAAAATCCATTTAAATTACAGGTTGTAATGCAACAAAATAGGAAAAATGCCAAGGGGGATGAATACTTTTGGAAGGCACTGTACATCATCAATTTGAGAACCATGCATGTCCATATAGCCACTCCCTCTCAAGGCCCTCATTCCCCCTTTCTCTCTATCCTCATTCCCTTCACTGAGTTTCTTATGGGGCAGGATCTCTGTGTGCAACAGGGAGAACAGGATATTTCACCTTTTACCTTCTCTCTAGTCCACTGGCTTTACCTCAGTGGAGCTGCCAGGGGCTTTTACATTTTAGTCATTTAGCAGATGCTCTTATCCAGAGCGACTTACAGTTAGTGAGTGCATACATTATTTTTTAAATTTTTCATACTGGCCCCCCGTGGGAATCAAACCTCTACCAACTGAGCTACATCCCCGCCGGCCATTCCCTCCTCTACCCTGGACGACACTGGGCCAATTGTGCGCCGCCCCATGGGTCTCCCGGTCGCGGCCGGCTACGACAGAGCCTGGATTCGAACCAAGATCTCTAGTGGCACAGCTAGCACTGCGATGCAGTGCCTTAGACCACTGCACCACTCTGGAATTTTAGGGCCAATAGATGTGTGTTTATGTGTAGCTAGGTGTGAGAAAACTAGAGCTATTATGCTGTGAGAGAGAAATACTGTGTAGAATATGCTAATTTGAATGTGGTATGTTTGTGTGAATGAGTGTGTATGAGCATGGGTGAGTGAGTGCATGTGTGCACATGTCCGTGCGTGACCTCTCCCATGTGTACGTGCGTGTGTCAGAGAGAGACACAGCTGCCGGTCGAAGGCAGTGAAGCTTGTGTTTACATACATCACCCCCCCACTCCCTCTCTCTCTCTCTCTCCTCGGACCATCAGCTGGGATCAGGATCGTTGGGAAAAGCAGGAATTCCAGATCCCCGTGGGAAACTCCTAGACCCCTCTGTGTTTGCAGCTGTTCCTGTACTCTATCCCTCTTTCTCTATCCTTCTTTCTCTCTTTCTAACACTAACCCAAACTCTAAACCTAACACACACACACACACACACACACACACACACACACACTCCCTGTTACATCAGCTCCATACTTTCTAAACAAGAAGGCTGATGTTTAATTCATGGCCTCTGTGTAAGTTAAGCCACACACACAAATGGCTGAGTAGACTTGCCTGTGTCTGTGTATGCGTGATTGTCATCATCACCACCACCACCACCACCACTACCATCATCATCATCATCATCATCATCATCATCATCATCATCATCATCATCATCATCATCGTCATCATCACCTGTGTAACCGTGGCAACAGGTGTGTTGCGCAACACTGAGGCACAAGTTGTCTGTTCGCCCCGCACTGACCTAACGCTACCCCCAAGCCTCTTCTAGGAGGAAGAGGAAAGAGGAGGAGGAAGAGGGAGGAGAAGGGAAGAGAGAGGAAAAGTTCTAAAAACAGATGCTCCCCTGACTGGCCCTGTCTCTTCACGTTAGTGCAGCACACCCTCTCTTTGACTCCACCTCGCACCCCTCTCTTCTTATCTCTCTCTCCTCTCCCCCTGTCCTCTCAGCTCTGTCCTCTCTCCCCTGACCTCTCCTGCTCCCTCCCTCTCTCACTTCAATTCTGTTTCTTCACTGCTCTCTTGTCTCTCGCCTACCAAACTATCTTGTTTGTTACATACTCGCTTTAGTGGTTCTGTGTACATAAGCACACCAGTGAAGGCTCCTCAGAGGAGGAAGGGGAGGACCATCCTCCTCAGTGAAATTTCATAGAAATTCAAATAGTGAAACACTAAAAAAGTTATCCTTTTTAGATAAAACTATACTAAATATATTAATATGTCACCAAATAATTGATTAAAACACACTGTTTTGCAATGAAGGTCTATAGTAACTTCAACAGCACTCTCTGGCATAGCACCATGGTGTAGCCGGAGGACAGCTAGCTTCTGTCCTCCTCTGGGTACATCAATACAAAACCTAGGAGGCTCGTGGGCCTCACCCCCTTCCATAGACCTACATGGTAATTATGACCACTTCCGGAGGACGTCCTCCAACCAATCAAAGCTTTTTCAGTATGAACTGACATGTTGTCCATCCAATCATAATATTAGGATCAGAGAATGAACCTAGTGTGTTGTATTGAGGTTGTGCTGCAGAGCATTATGGGGGGTTTCTATGTGTTGAGAAGCTTGGTGAGTTGGTGACATTATTGGATAGAGATTGAAAAGTGATAGTTTAGCATTTCATTGATATTATTCAATTTAAATTAGTTTCTTCAAATTACAGGAGACGGAGGAGGTAAATTATAAAATGTTTTATTGGTTTTATAACTTTATTTTTGTGTCCAGTTAGTGCAATTTATTTCAATTTGCCTTGCTAACTTAAGTAGCAAGTAGCAGTAGCTAGATCGCTAGCTACCAGCTCGAGTGTGCACCTTTCGCCGCCAACGCTACTGCAAATTTTGTTGACTTTTTGTTGAAGAACCCCTTTCATTCTCTGGGGTACACGGAAAAGGTGCGAATTAAAACCGGGGGTCGACCTTTGCCTGAGATCAGTTTCATGAAGAAGGATGAAAAGGTGAGGGCATTCAATACCAATTGGTATCAAAAGTATAGCTGGTTAACAGGGAGCCTCTCATCAAGCCGCCTGTATTGCTGGCCTTGCCTGCTTTTTGGAAAGCCTTGGGCGAAAGAGGGGTACAGTGACCTGAAGAACATCGATAGTTCAGCTAAACGGCTAAACAAAAGCAGGAAGCATATAAATGCCCACATCAGATTCAAGCTTCTGGGAAAAAGCTGGATCGATCCTGACGAAGGTCTGCGTATTCAAACAGCGCAACACAACGAGAAAGTAAGAAGAATCAGGGATGTTCTCAAGCGGCTTATCAACACCACTGCGTTTTTGGGCATGCAATAATTGGCTTTTAGAGGACACGACGAGAGGGAAAGTTCTTTTTTTTCACCTTTATTTAACCAGGTAAGCCAGTTGTGTCACGCCCTGGCTCTGGGGACACTGTTATGTTGAGCCAGGGTGTGTAGATCAATGTGTTTTGTTTCTATGGGTGCTATTTCTATGTTGGCCAGAGTGGCTCCCAATCAGAGGCAACGAGTGTCAGGTGTTGCTGGTTGTCTCTGATTGGGAGCCATATTTAAACAGTCTGTTTTTCATTCGTGTTTGTGGGATTTTGTTTCCAGTCGGTTTGTGTTAGACCGTGAACTGTCACGATATCGTTTTGTTGTTTTGGTCATTTGACGCTAAATAAAGAGTATGTTTGCCTGCAACGCTGCGCCTTGGTCCTCATCTGTTCCTGACGATCGTGGCAGAAAATCCCACCACTACTGGACCAAGCAGCGAGTCGAGGAGCCATCGCCAGGGAAATCCCTAGCAGATCTCCGTGGCAGCCTCGACTGGGTCAAGCCGAGTGAAGAGCAGAGAGGGTGGACTTGGGAACAGTGGAGGAAGAGCTTCGACTGGGTCAAGCCAATTGAGGAGCTGAATAGCGGGAGTTGGAAGCAGAAGAGCGAGAGTTGGGCGAGAACTATAGAGGCCTGGCCCACGGGGAGGAGAGACCCCCAGAAATTTTTTAGGGGGGGGCTCACGCCGGGGACGACGGGGCAGCAGGAGGCCGCGATGGAGCGGTCCAGCGGGTGTGCAAGGGAGGCCGCCAGGTTAAGGGGGCCACTGGTCACAGAGGAGAGGGAAAGTGTGGAGGCACGGCGAGAGGTACTGGTGTGTGTTACCAGTCCGGTCCGGCCCGTTCCTGATCCCTGCATAGGGCCAGTGATGTGTGTCCCCAGTACGGTCCGGCCTGTTCCTGTTCCTCGCATCGAGCCTGTGGTGCGCGTCGCCAGCCCGGTCCGGCCTGTTCCTGCTCCCCGCACCGAGCCTATGGTGAGCGTCGTCAGTCCGGCACGGCCCGTGCCCGTTCCCCACGCCAAGCCAGTGGTGTGCGTCGTCAGTCCGGCACGGCCCGTGCCTGTTCCCCACACCAAGCCAGTGGTGTGCATCGCCAGCCCGGTCCGGCCCGCTCCTGCTCCCCACACCAAGCCAGTGGTGTGCGTCGCCAGTCCGGTCCGGCCTGTTCCTGCTCCCCGCACCAAGTCAGTGGTGCGCTTCGTCAGCCCGGCTCGGCCCGTTCCTGCTCCCCGCACCAAGTCAGTGGTGCGTTTCGTCAGCCCGGTTCGGCCCGCTCCTGCTCCCCGCACCAAGTCAGGGGTGCGTTTCGTCAGCCCGGCTCGGGCCGTTCCTGCTCCCCACACCAAGCCAGTGGTGTGCGTCGTCAGTCCGGCACAGCCCGTGCCTGTTCCACTGGTGCCTGGTTCAGCACGGGTCAGCTGCTTCACGCCGGAGCTAGAGCAATCCGCTCTACCAGTGTGCAGTCCAGCTCCGGCCAGCGGGGCCAGACCGGACCAGGGGTACTTTGGGGGGTTGGAGAGGGAGCGGGGATCAGGCCCGGAGCCGGATCCGCCGCCTAGGCGGAGTGCCCACCCGGTCCCTCCCCTGTGGTATTTGGTTGACGCGGTCGGAGTCCGCGCCTTTAGGGGGGGGTACTGTCACGCCCTGGCTCTGGGGACACTGTTATGTTGAGCCAGGGTGTGTAGATCAATGTGTTTTGTTTCTATGGGTGCTATTTCTATGTTGGCCAGAGTGGCTCCCAATCAGAGGCAACGAGTGTCAGGTGTTGCTGGTTGTCTCTGATTGGGAGCCATATTTAAACAGTCTGTTTTTCATTCGTGTTTGTGGGATTTTGTTTCCAGTCGGTTTGTGTTAGACCGTGAACTGTCACGATATCGTTTTGTTGTTTTGGTCATTTGACGCTAAATAAAGAGTATGTTTGCCTGCAACGCTGCGCCTTGGTCCTCATCTGTTCCTGACGATCGTGACAAGTTGAGAACAAGTTCTCATTTACAACTGCGACATGGCCAAGATAAAGCAAAGCAGTGCGATAAAAACAACAACACAGAGTTACATATGGGGTAAAACAAAATATAAAGTCAAAAAATACAACAGAAAATATATATACAGTGTGTGCAAATGTAGCAAGTTATGGAGGTAAGGCAATAAATAGGCCATAGTGCAAAATAATTACAATTAGTATTAACACTGGAATGATATATGTGCAAGAGATGATGTGCAAATAGAGATACTGGGGTGCAAATTTGCAAAATAAATAACAATATGGGGATGAGGTAGTTGGGTGGGCTAATTTCAGATGGGCTGTGTACAGGTGCAGTGATCGGTAAGGTGCTCTGACAACTGATGCTTAAAGTTAGTGAGGGAGATAAGAGTCTCCAGCTTCAGAGATTTTTGCAATTAATTCCAGTCATTGGCAGCAGAGAACTGGAAGGAATGGCGGCCAAAGGATGTGTTGGCTTTGAGGATGACCAGTGAGATATACCTGCTGGAGCGCATACTACGGGTGAGTGTTGCTAAGGTGACCAATGAGCTAAGATAAGGCGGGGATTTGCCTAGCAGTGATTTATAGATGGCCTGGAGCCAGTGGGTTTGACGACGAACATGTAGTGAGGACCAGCCAACAAGAGCGTACAGGTCACAGTGGTGGGTAGTATATGGGGCTTTGGTGACAAAACGGATGGCACTGTGATAGACTACATCAAATTTGCTGAGTAGAGTGTTGGAGGCTATTTTGTAAATGACATCGCCGAAGTCAAGGATCGGTAGGATAGTCAGTTTTACAAGGGCATGTTTGGCAGCATGAGTGAAGGAGGCTTTGTTGCGAAATAGGAAGCCAATTCTAGATTTAACTTTGGATTGGAGATGCTTAATGTGAGTCTGAAAGGAGAGTTTACAGTCTAACCAGACACCTAGGTATTTGTAGTTGTCCACATACTCTAGGTCAGACCCGTCAAGAGTAGTGATTCTAGTCGGGTGGGCAGGTGCCAGCAGCGTTCGATTGAAGTTTTACTAGTGTTTAGTTTTACTAGTGTTTAAGAGCAGTTGGAGGCTACTGAAGGAGTGTTGTATGGCATTGAAGCTCGTTTGGAGGTTTGTTAAAACTGTGTCCAATGAAGGGCCAGATGTATACAAAATGGTGTCGTCTGCGTAGAGGTGGATCTGAGAGTCACCAGCAGCAAGAGCGACATCATTGATATACACGGAGAAAAGAGTCGGCCCAAGAATTTAACCCTGTGGCACCCCCATAGAGACTGCCATAGGTCCAGACAACAGGCCCTCCAATTTAACACATTGAACTCTATCTGAGAAGTAGTTGGTGAACCAGGCGAGGCAGTCATTTGAGAAACCAAGGCTATTTATCTGCCAATAAGAATGCGGTGGTTGACAGAGTCGAAAGCCTTGGCCAGGTTGATGAAGACGGCTGCACAGTACTGTCTATTATCGATCGCGGTTATAATATCGTTTAGGACCTTGAACGTGGCTGAGGTGCACCCATGACCAGCTCGGAAACCGGATTGCATAGCGGAGAAGGTACGGTGGGATTCTAAATGGTCGTGATCTGTTTGTTAACTTGGCTTTCAAAAACTTTCGAAAGGCAGGGCAGGATGGATATAGGTCTGTAACAGTTTGGATCTAGAGTGTCACCCCCCTTTGAAGAGGGGGATGACCGCGGCAGCTTTCCAATCTCTGGGGATCTCAGACGTTACGAAAGAGAGGTTGAACAGGCTAGTAATAGGGGTTGCGACAATTTCGGCGGCTAGTTTTAGAAAGAAAGGGTCCAGATTGTCTAGCCCAGATGATTTGTAGGGGTCCAGATTTTTCAGCTCTTTCAGAACATCAGCTGTCTGAATTTGTGTGAAGGAGAAGCGGGGGGGGGGCATGTGCAAGTTGCAGCGGAGGGTGCAGAGCTGGTGGCCGGGGTAGTGGTAGCCAGGTGGAAAGCATGGCCAGCCGTAGCAAAATGCTTGTTGAAATTCTCGATTATTGTAGATTTATCGGTGGTGATAGTGTTTCCTAGCCTCAGTGCAGTGGGCAGCTGGGAGGAGGTGCTCTTATTCTCCATGGACTTTACAGTGTCCCAAAACATTTTGGAGTTAGTGCTACAGGATGCAAATTCCTGTTTGAAAAAGCTAGCCTTTGCTTTCCTAACTGCTTTTGTATATTGATTCCTAACTTCCCTGAAAAGTACAGAGAATAAAGGGGGCAAATTTCCGGGCGTTGTAGAATAGATTCAGGGCATTATGTACAGACAAGGATATGGAAGGATATGAGTACAGTGGAGGTAAACCTAAGCGTTGGGTAACAATGAAAGAGATAGCATTACTGGAGGCGCCAATTGAGCCGGTCTCGGTGTGTATGGGGGGTGAAACAAAGGAACTATTTGAGGCAGTTTGAGAGGGACTTGGGGTTCTACAGTGAAATTGTATAATAAGAACTAACTGGAACAGCAATAGGCAAGGCATATTGACATGGGAGAGAGGCATAAAGCAATCACAGGTGTTATTAGAGAGAGCTAAGACAACAACTGGTAATGGTGATACAGTTTGGGCTGAGGCTAAACAGATAAACAGGACAGGGTACCGTGTAAAGGAACAGTCCAGCAGGCATCAGCTGTGCAGCTGAGTGATCATAAGGTCCAGTGAACAGCAATATGTGAGTCCGAGAGCAGTTCGAATTGGTGCTACAGCACAGCGAGCAGGAAGCACGGCTGTTGTTTGCGTGTGCTAGCGGGCCGGGGCTAGCAGATAGATCTTCGTGGTCATCGCAACGGGAAACCTGTTGAAACCACAGACGATTACGTCGGCAGACCAGTCGTGATGGATCGGTGGGGTTCCGTGTCGACTCTAGGAGGTCCCGTCCGGTTGACAGAGAGGTAGATAGCCGGGAGATGTGCCTGACTCAAGGCTAGCTCAAGGCTGATTAGCCAACAACAATGTTAATTTGGTTGCTGCTAGCTAGTTGCGATTATCCAGTGTCAAAGGTCCAGTGATTCAGTGATTCCGGCAGAAAATCCGATAGGTTCTGGGTCGATAACGCGCTGTGCAGACAGTTCAGACTGGCCGATAATAGTCCAGGCTAGAGCTGGCTGGTAGGTAATGCAGGCCACGGACAATAGTGAAAAACCGCTAACGGTGGCTAATCGCAAGTAGCTAGTTAGCAGGTAGATAGCCGGGATATGGGCCTACTCGAGGCTAGCTCAAGGCTAACTGGTGCTTGCTTTCGGTGGTGATTAGCCTACAGCAATATCCATTCAACATCCATTCGGTTGTGGCTAGCTAGTTGCGATCCGGTGTTAAGGTCCAGTGATTCAGTTATTCCGGCAGAAAATCCGATGTTCTGGGTGAAAACCGCTAACGGTGGCTAATAGCAAGTAGCTAGTTAGCTAGTTAGCTGGCTGGCTAGTTTCAACTGGAGATTCTAGATAAAGGTGAGTAAATAATAGAATCCGTTCCACATTGAGTGAGTCGGGTTGCAGGAAAGTTATTTAGTAGAAGGATGAAAAGTGTGATAGGGAAATATATACGTAAAATACAAAAAAAATTAAAAAACTGGCTATTTACATGGACACACAAGAGAACACGACCGCACTGCTACGCCATCTTGAATTGTCTAACAAGTACAACTACAAGGAGCTTGCAGCTGTAACTGCACTTTAAGATTCTTTACTTGCTGAACATATGGAACTTTCTATTGTATTTTCTGGGATGTCGAAATCAATTCGGAATGATTTGATAGCTTCCATCGCATCATCCATTAAAAGTTAGATTAAAGAGAGAGGTTGACTCAGCGCATTTTTTTACGCGCTCAAGTAGGCTTTTCACTTTCCTCCTGTATTTATTTAGCAAAGATGATAACACCTAATCACTCAGGACAGACACAAGCAAAAACTCAGTACATAAATGTTGCAGCAGCCTAGGCTACACCTAAACATTAGAGATCTGACATGCTGTATGGGATGAAAACGAGACAACTTTTCAGTCTGATCAACTGTAGGCTACTATTAAGAGCAGATGCATACAGCCTATGTGCGCTGTCCATTTGGTCAGGGTAACTAATTGGTAACGTTATGTATTTATAGTCCACTTGTGTCTCAGGAGAAAATGTGAATGCGATCAAATTTGGTGTTTATATTCAAAATTGGGCTGGCTAGGCTGTCTATACATTTTAAATCCAAAATTATTAACTTGAATTAATCAACATAATAGTGATGACATAATAGTTAATTTTTTATAAGGCCTACAGTTGCATAGGCCTGCATGATGCAAACATGCATAAAGCAAGCTCAGCCCTGTGAGTTCTACTGTCTATCAGTTGTTGTCTCTGTGTCTGGGTAGAGGAAATCCCCCTCCTAATCTAGTCTAAATATAATTCAGATGAACAAGTATAAGGTTGCAGCAGTTTGACAGGGTTTTCATCCATCAGTTTTTTTAAACCATGTGACCTGATTAGGAAAAACTGCTCCCATCATAGCACTTATGAAACCTTTTTTAAATCAAATCAAATCAAATTGTATTTGTCACATGCGTCGAATACAACAGGTGTAGACCTTACAGTGAAATGCTTACTTACAAGCCCTTAACCAACAATGCAGTTTTAAGAAAAATAAGTGTTAAGTAAAAAATAGAGAAGTACAAAATTAAAATAACAAATAATTAAACAGCAGCAGTAAAATAACAGTAGCGAGGCTATATACAGGGGGTAGAAGCTGTTAAGAAGGCTTTTGGACCCAGACTTGGCGCTCCGGTACCACTTGCCGTGCGGTAGCAAAGAGAACAGTCTATGACTAGGGTGGCTGGAGTCTTTGACAATTCTTAGGGCCTTCCTCTGATACCGCCTGGTATAGAGGTCCTGGATGGCAGGAAGCTTGGCCCCAGTGATGTACTGGGCCTTACGCACTACCCTCTGTCGTGCCTTGCGGTCGGAGGCCGAGCAGTTGCCATACCAGGCAGTGATGCAACCAGTCAGGATGCTCTCGATGGGGCAGCTGTATAACTTTTTGAAGATCTGAGGACCCATGCCAAATATTTTACAACTGATTAATCACTGTCATACCTTATAGGGTCCAGAGTTCTCCTAGTTAGGTTAACAGATAAGGAAAAACTCTGGGCCCCAGGGGGTAAAAATTGCCCCCCCCCACTCTGGGACCTATGGTGCCACCAGTCTGCTTGCAGTTTTTAGTTATCGTCAGGTATGTGGATGATCAGGGCCTTATTCAGGAATGTTTCTTGGGCTACTTTGACGTGTCAAGTGGGCGAGATGCGCAGTCTGTGTTTAACTTCATGGACAAACTTGTTGTTCAAACCTAAAATGGCGCAGCTGTAATGGAATGTATCTGCTATTTGTATTTCCAGCTAACTCCCCTCCTGTTCCCTGATTTAAGAAGTGATGACCACTCCACTCCACTACCATTGTCAACTCTCTCCTGACATTAACTGAAGCCACGTCAGATGTGCCCGCTCATCCACTGGCACATTGAATGTTTCCTCTCCAAGCACTGTGAGTACCTCCATCAATTTTCTGTCATTGCTGTATGTAGAGTCAATCAAATACACAAACACAATCACATTATTAAACATCAATGATTTTACTCCTTGCTTGGACTAACTCATTCTTAGCTCTTTTGTCTAACTGTGTGTGTGGTGTGTTGTGTTATTGTTTTTTGTCTTCCCAGTCAAATCCTGTCCTGCAATGAAGTCAAGCCTCTGAAAACCTCAACTCATGCCTTATACCCTCCTTCAATCACTGCTGTGATCCCTTCCCAACACGGTGTAAGTAGCCCTCTCATTCCCATTCCCCATAATATTGTACTATAAATGTATTTATTAAATGCTTTAGGTTAAAATAATTACTCTTTGACAATTTTTGAAACACACTTTGACGTCTCTGTGCGTTCCGCGCCTATACCGTGGGTCTCCCATCCTCCTCAATTTTTCAAGTCACCAGCCTCCACTGAAGCACACGTAGGTAGGCATGCGCATGTGTACGTTCACATTATATTCATCTATATGTGTATTCACACATCTGTTCAGTGTCTGGAGAGTTTTTCAGTGGTACCATCGTCTCAGCCAACCATAACATTTCCCAAGCTGCTGTTTCAATTCATACCCCAAGATTCAGATATCCTCACAATGGAAACTGTGTGTGTGTGTTTGTATAAGTACGTAACACGTGTACAGGCTGCGGCCCAAACGCGAAGTAGTTAGCCCTCGACCCTCAACCCTCTGCCCTTGAATGGCGTTTTACATTGTTACATCTGAGTGTATCTTCAAATTCCCTTGCCCAAGCAAGGGTGAATTATGATCTGATAAGCAACGTCCTTGGTAGAAAGCTTGGAAGTTGTGCCTAATAACAACCAACCTAAAGCTATTTATGTACCTAGCAAGCTAACAAAGCACTCTTGTCAGGTAGTTAACTATAGTTACCCATAGCTGGCTAGCTAGCTATATACACTGCTCAAAAAAATTAAGGGAACACTTAAACAACACAATGTAACTCCAAGTCAATCACACTTCTGTGAAATCAAACTGTCCACTTAGGAAGCAACACTGATTGACAATACATTTCACATGCTGTTGTGCAAATGGAATAGACAACAGGTGGAAATTATAGGCAATTAGCAAGACACCCCCAATAAAGGACTGGTTTTGCAGGTGGTGACCACAGACCACTTCTCAGTTCCTATGCTTCCTGGCTGATGTTTTGGTCACTTTTGAATGCTGGCGGTGCTTTCACTCTAGTGGTAGCATGAGACGGAGTCTACAACCCACACAAGTGGCTCAGGTAGTGCAGCTCATCCAGGATGGCACATCAATGCAAGCTGTGGCAAGAAGGTTTGCTGTGTCTGTCAGCGTAGTGTCCAGAGCATGAAGGCGCTACCAGGAGACAGGCCAGTACATCAGGAGACGTGGAGGAGGCCGTAGGAGGGCAACAACCCAGCAGCAGGACTGCTACCTCCGCCTTTGTGCAAGGAGGAGCAGGAGGAGCACTGCCAGAGCCCTGCAAAATGACCTCCAGCAGGCCACAAATGTGCATGTGTCTGCTCAAACGGTCAGAAACAGACTCCATGAGGGTGGTATGAGGGCCCGGCGTCCACAGGTGGGGGTTGTGCTTACAGCCCAACACCGTGCAGGACGTTTGGCATTTGCCAGAGAACACCAAGATTGGCAAATTCGCCACTGGTGCCCTGTGCTCTTCACAGATGAAAGCAGGTTCACACTGAGCACATGTGACAGACGTGACAGAGTCTGGAGACGCCGTGGAGAACGTTCTGCTGCCTGCAACATCCTCCAGCATGACCGGTTTGGCGGTGGGTCAGTCATGGTGTGGGGTGGCATTTCTTTGGGGGGCTGCACAGCCCTCCATGTGCTCGCCAGAGGTAGCCTGACTGCCATTAGGTACCGAGATGAGATCCTCAGACCCCTTGTGAGACCATATGCTGGTGCGGTAATGCAAGACAATGCTAGACCTCATGTGGCTGGAGTGTGTCAGCAGTTCCTGCAAGAGGAAGGCATTGATGCTATGGACTGGCCCGCCCGTTCCCCAGACCTGAATCCAATTGAGCACATCTGGGACATCATGTCTCGCTCCATCCACCAACGCCACGTTGCACCACAGACTGTCCAGGAGTTGGCGGATGCTTTAGTCCAGGTCTGGGAGGGGATCCCTCAGGAGACCATCCGCCACCTCATCAGGAGCATGCCCAGGCATTGTAGGGAGGTCATACAGGCACATGGAGGCCACACACACTACTGAGCCTCATTTTGACTTGTTTTAAGGACATTACATCAAAGTTGGATCAGCCTGTAGTGTGGTTTTCCACTTTAATTTTGAGGGTGACTCCAAATCCAGACCTCCATGGGTTGATAAATTTGATTTCCATTGATCATTTTTGTGTGATTTTGTTGTCAGCACATTCAACTATGTAAAGAAAAAAGTATTTAATAAGATTATTTCATTCATTCAGATCTAGGATGTGTTATTTTAGTGTTCCCTTTCTTTTTTTGAGCAGTGTAGTTTGGTCATTTATTCCAATACATTTTCGAATTCCAAAAAATATGTTTATGTATCTAGCTAGGTACGTTTTATAGGCTCCTCACTCCTGACATTCCTTTTAGCCACAGCTATAAGGAAAGTCATTTATACATATTGTTTTGCTAGCTAGCAAGAAACCGTAGTAATTTTCTCTCACATGCCGACAGGTGCAGTCGTGTTGATAAAATTTGACACTTCACGACCACCGGCGTTTGACACGTGACTACAGTTTGCATTGAATTGTGGGTCATATCAACCCCGCAAGTGATCAAAGTTGTTCACTTGCTCCCTCTAGCTAAATAAAGTGTTGAGGGTGAAACTTTTGTGAATTGGGCCACCACTTTAGATGGCAATCAAACTGCATCCGGTTTCGATGGGGATTCCCCTGAGGGAAGCGGCTAGCGCGAGGGCTGAGGGGGTAAAAATTACGCAATTGGACCACAGCTTTAGTGGGACAAAAAGTTGTATTTATATACAGTGAGGAAAAAAGTATTTGATCCCCTGCTGATTTTGTATGTTTGCCCACTGACAAAGAAATGATCAGTCTATACTTTTAATGGTAGGTTTATTTGAACAGTGAGAGACAGAATAACAACAACAAAATCCAGAAAAACGCATGTCAAAAATGTTATAAATTGATTTGCATTTTAATGAGGGAAATAAGTATTTGACCCCCTCTCAGTCAGAAAGATTTCTGGCTCCCAGGTGTCTTTTATACAGGTAACGAGCTGAGATTAGGAGCACACTCTTAAAGGGAGTGCTCCTAATCTCAGTTTGTTACCTGTATAAAAGACACCTGTCCACAGAAGCAATCAGTCAATCAGATTCCAAACTCTCCACCATGGCCAAGACCAAAGAGCTCTCCAAGGATGTCAGGGACAAGGTTGTAGACCTACACAAGGCTGGAATGGGCTACAAGACCATCGCCAAGCAGCTTGGTGAGAAGGTGACAACAGTTGGTGCAATTATTCGCAAATGGAAGAAACACAAAACAACTGTCAATCTTCCTCGGCCTGGGGCTCCATGCAAGATCTCACCTCGTGGAGTTGAAATGATCATGAGAACGGTGAGGAATCAGCCCAGAACTACACGGGAGGATCTTGTCAATGATCTCAAGGCAGCTGGGACCATAGTCACCAAGAAAACAATTGGTAACACACTACGCCATGAAGGACTGAAATCCTGCAGCGCCCGCAAGGTCCTCCTGCTCAAGAATGCACATATACAGGGCCGTCTGAAGTTTGCCAATGAACATCTGAATGATTCAGAGGAGAACTGGGTGAAAGTGTTGTGGTCAGATGAGACCAAAATCGAGCTCTTTGGCATCAACTCAACTCGCCGTGTTTGGAGGAGGAGGAATGCTGCCTATGACCCCAAGAACACCATCCCCACCGACAAACATGGAGGTGGAAACATTATGCTTTGGGGGTGTTTTTCTGCTAAGGGGACAGGACAACTTCACCGCATCAAAGGGACGATGGACGGGGCCATGGACCGTCAAATCTTGGGTGAGAACCTCCTTCCCTCAGCCAGGGCATTGAAAATGGGTCGTGGATGGGTATTCCAGAATGACAATGACCCAAAACACACGGCCAAGGCAACAAAGGAGTGGCTCAAGAAGAAGCATATTAAGGTCCTGGAGTGGCCTAGCCAGTCTCCAGACCTTAATCCCATAGAAAATCTGTGGAGGGAGCTGAAGGTTCGAGTTGCCAAACGTCAGCCTTGAAACCTTAATGACTTGGAGAAGATCTGCAAAGAGGAGTGGGACAAAATCTCTCCTGAGATGTGTGCAAACCTGGTGGCCACTACAAAAAACGTCTGACCTCTGTGATTGCCAACAAGGGTTTTGCCACCAAGTACTAAGTCATGTTTTGCAGAGGGGTCAAATACTTATTTCTACATTGATTCTTGAATAATATAACTTATGAGCTTAGTTCAACTGTCATACTCCATCAGAACCCAACATATAAGCTTGTTTTACTCCAATGTTTTGCAAACAAACTAAACGTAAACAGACAATATATAGCCTCAAAACATGGTTGAAACTATAATTTTGATATCATGGATGGTCAGTCCTTGCATCCATAGCTCTGTCTATGAATTTGAGAGTGGTTACATTTCTCCAGCCCCATCCCTCAGCTTTTTACCGGAACGGGTGGGGAGACGGCTTTGTTATTGTTTCAACTGCTGCTTTAAAGGCAATATCCCAGAGGTTTATGGTAAACGCTGCTGCATACAGTGGGGAAAAAAGTATTTAGTCAGCCACCAATTGTGCAAGTTCTCCCACTTAAAAAGCTGAGAGAGGCCTGTAATTTTCATCATAGGTACACGTCAACTATGACAGACAAAATTAGAAAACAAAATCCAGAAAATCACATTGTAGGATTTTTTATGAATTTATTTGCAAATTATGGTGGAAAATAAGTATTTGGTCAATAACAAAAGTTTCTCAATACTTTGTTGGCAATGACACAGGTCAAACGTTTTCTGTAAGTCTTCACAAGGTTTTCACACACTGTTGCTGGTATTTTGGCCCATTCCTCCATGCAGATCTCCTCTAGAGCAGTGATGTTTTGGTGCTGTCGCTGGGCAACACGGACTTTCAACTCCCTCCAAAGATCTTCTATGGGGTTGAGATCTGGAGACTGGCTAGGCCACTCCAGGACCTTGAAATGCTTCTTACGAAGCCACTCCTTCGTTGCCCGGGCGGTGTGTTTGGGATCATTGTCATGCTGAAAGACCCAGCCACGTTTCATCTTCAATGCCCTTGCTGATGGAAGGAGGTTTTCACTCAAAATCTCACGATACATGGCCCCATTCATTCTTTCCTTTTCACGGATCAGTCGTCCTGGTCCCTTTGCAGAAAAACAGCCCCAAAGCATGATGTTTCCACCCCCATGCTTCACAGTAGGTATGATGTTCTTTGGATGCAACTCAACATTCTTTGTCCTCCAAACACGACGAGATGAGTTTTTACCAAAAAGTTATATTTTGGTTTCATCTGACATTCTCCCAATCCTCTTCTGGATCATCCAAATGCACTCTAGCAAACTTCAGACGGGCCTGGACATGTACTGGCTTAAGCAGGGGGACACGTCTGGCACTGCAGGATTTGAGTCCCTGGCGGCGTAGTGTGTTACTGATGGTAGGCTTTGTTACTTTGGTCCCAGCTCTCTGCAGGTCATTCACTAGGTCCCCCCATGTGGTTCTGGGATTTTTGCTCACCGTTCTTGTGATCATTTTGACCCCACGGGGTGAGATCTTGCGTGGAGCCCCAGATCGAGGGAGATTATCAGTGGTCTTGTATGTCTTCCATTTCCTAATAATTGCTCCCACAGTTGATTTCTTCAAACCAAGCTGCTTACCTATTGCAGATTCAGTCTTCCCAGCCTGGTGCAGGTCTACAATTTTGTTTCTGGTGTCCTTTGACAGCTCTTTGGTCTTGGCCATAGTGGAGTTTGGAGTGTGACTGTTTGAGGTTGTGGACAGGTGTCTTTTATACTGATAACAAGTTCAAACAGGTGCCATTAATACAGGTAACGAGTGGAGGACAGAGGAGCCTCTTAAAGAAGAAGTTACAGGTCTGTGAGAGCCAGAAATCTTGCTTGTTTGTAGGTGACCAAATACTTATTTTCCACCATAATTTGCAAATAAATTCATAGAAATTTTTTTCTCATTTTGTCTGTCATACCTATGATGAAAATTACAGGCCTCTCTCATCTTTTTAAGTGGGAGAACTTGCACAATTGGTGGCTGACTAAATACTTTTTTTCCCCACTGTATGTCGACTCGAGCATTACCTTTAAAAATCAAATGAAATATGTTTGTCGATAACTCACCTTGGATTGACCAGTGACTCAGAGTGGAACCTGAATCACCATGACATGAGTGCATTTAGAGCTACAGTATATGAATACAATTTTATTGATGTTGTTGTTGTTGATATTTTTATGTAGAAGAAAGTGTGCTAAAAGGTGATTTAGGAGAGTTGACTGTACTGTACCTGATGGTGTCCTTGATCCGTTCTGAAGATAGACTCATAACTATAATAATACTACAAGCCTTTACGACACTGTTCACATGCCTTTTGATCTTTAACCTCTCTATCCCTCTAATACACACACGCATGACTGAAGACGTGCATGCACACACACACACACACACATTCTGCTCATGTAGAAACAATCTTGACCCAAGTCCCTTTGAAGATCAGGCTTGAAAATCAAAGAGAGTGGAGTAAACAAGTGTACACTTTGGGGAGAATAGTAGAGGAAAGCAAATTCACCAGGGTCTTTTTCTCACTGTATGAAAATGTGTTGCCCTTTGTGTTGCCTGACTGAAATAGCCATCTGGAGCACAGTACAATTCACTGCTACATTTGATGCTTATTATAGCATACACACACACACACACACACACACACACACACACACACACACACACACACACACACACACACACAGAGAGAGAGAGAGAGAGAGAGAGAGAGAGAGAGAGAGAGTCATTGCCCTCCCCTCTGTGTTTGTGGATTAATCTAATGTAACATGGAGCATTCTCCTTTCACACAAAAGCAAATATTGCTTACATCCCAGTCCACAGCTGTGTGTGAGTGTGTGTTTGTGTGTGTGTGTGTGTGTGTGTGTGTGTGTGTGTGTGTGTGTGTGTGTGTGTGTGTGTGTGTGTGTGTGTGTGTGTGTGTGTGTGTGTGTGTGCATGCCACCATGCATGTATTTGTGCATATGTGCACACGTGTGTGCATGCCTGTGTGTGTGTGCGTGTGTCCGTGTGCACCACTGACACTGCATGACATTTGGAACCCCCCACAGGGCCCCATAGGGGAAGGTCAGGGCATCTATTATGTTGTTTGCAGTATTTCTTTTTCATGTCTGCCATCATACTGTCAACACACACTTACTGTGGACAGCTCCTGCAAGGAACATACAGGCATATGTCCCAAATGGCACACTATTCCATATATAGTCCACTACTTTTGCCCAGAGCCCTATGGGCCCTGGTCAAGGTAGTGCACTATAGGGAATAGGGTGCCATTTGGGACGCACTCACAAGTTACCTGTATGTAGCGTGACCATGGGGTGTTTGTTTGTGTGGGAGTAGAGGCTACGGTGGATTATTAGTGTCACACTGACTACTTTGCGTGGGATGTTGTTCTTGACCTTTTCATGTGAGTAAATGAAGATAGACTTGACATCATCATCAATGTTGATATTCTCTGTTACATCATGTACTGTTATGATGTGGTCGGGAGCAGCAGTCGGGAGAGGACGTGTTTTTCTCTAGCTCTCTAGCTCTCTAGCTGGAGGTAAGCAAACTTCTCATTTGGTGTTGAGTATAGCTTAACCATGCATTAGATCGTAGGTTGGTAGTTAGTTGTAGTTAGGTATTGTATTTATTATAGGTTAGTATTGTAGTATTGTAGTATTGTTGTTATTGTAGGTTTCCGTAGGTTATTGTAGGCTAGTATTGAAGCTCGAGGCTAGCTAGCTCTCTAGCTGGAGGTAAGCAAACTTCTCATTTGGTGTTGAGTATAGCTTAACCATGCATTAGATCGTAGGTTGGTAGTTAGTGTAGTTTGGTATTGTATTTATTATTATAGGTTAGTATAGTTGTTGTTGTAGTATTGTTGTTATTGTAGGTTTCCGTAGGCTATTGTAGGTTAGTATCGAAGCACGAGGCTAGCTAGCTAGCGGGTAGCTACTGGTAACGATTAGCTGTCCCACTGTTAAATGTGCTTCTAGCCAACGTTTAATTTTTGCTGCGTTCTGCGTTATGTAAGGAACTAGACACGGACATGAATCATCTGTTTAGTGTGCTAACACACTCTTGGCAGTTTGTTGTAACCAAGTATTGGTGCTAATTGTGTGTTAATGGATGCTATCTTGCTAGTCAGCTACGGCGTCATAGCTAGGTATCGTGGGTAGCTACTGTGTCTTGGCAGTGTCTTCCGCCGTGCCGGCTGTAGCACGAAGCGAGCTAATTAGCCGTTTTTTTCGAACAGAGTCAGAGTCAACACAGTAGCCATTGTGTGCCGGGTGTAGCACGAAGCTAGCTAGCTAGCCGTTCTTAAAACAAAGCCAACACAGTGGCCATTGCTAGCTACCCAGCACGACCTAGCTACCCAGCACGACCAGCGGACGGTACGGTAGCAGCTAATTACAATATACTTGTCCTAGCTAGCCAATGTTGAATCATTGCTGCGCCATGAAAGGAACTTGACACAGACACGAATGATCTGTTTAGTGTGTTATCACACTATTGGTGGTTTGCTGTGACCAAGTGTTTGTGCTTGGCTGTGTGTTACTGGATGCTGGCATGCTGGTTAGCTAGTTAACACACTATTGGTGGTTTGTTGTGAGTATTTGTGCTTAACTGTGTGTTAAACTGTGTGTTATTGGATGCTAGCATGCTAGTCAGCTATGGTGTCATAGTTGGCTAGCTGAATAAAGTGGGTTTGAGTTTATTCCTTTAAACATTGAACAACTGTTCAGTGAAACAATTTTAGTTTCTGAGGTAGAAGTTTTTGGTGAGGGAGGCCCCCCTCTCTCCTCTCCCAGATGCTTAGCTCATTTCATTCCGATCTCCTCTGCATTTTTGTAGCCATTTGCTACAGCCTGTCAACTATGCCTCTGCCTATCCCTGTTCTCTCCTCTCTGCGCAGGCTACACAAACAACGCACAACACCGCGCGGCTGCTGCCTCTCCAACCTGGTGGTCCCTGCTCGCACCCCTCACCTGGAGTTCCAGGTCGCAGGCAGCCTCTGGAACTGCCGTTCTGCTGCCAACAAAGCTGACTTCATCCCAGCCTATGCCAACCTCCAGTCCCTCGACTTCCTGGCGCTGACGGAAACATGGATCACCACTGAAAACACGGCTACTCCTACTGCTCTCTCCTCGTCTGACCATGTGTTCTCGCATACCCCGAGAGCATCTGGTCAGAGGGGTGGTGGTACAGGAATCCTCATCTCTCCCAAGTGGACATTCTCAATTTTTCCCCTAACCCATCTGTCTATCTCCTCATTTGAATTCCATGCTGTCACAGTCACTAACCCATTTAAGCTTAATATCCTTGTCATCTATCGCCCTCCAGGTTCCCTTGGAGAGTTCATTAACGAGCTTGACGCCTTGATAAGTTCCTTTCCTGAGGATGGCTCACCCCTCACAGTTTTGGGGGATTTCAACCTCCCTATGTCCACGTTTGACTCATTTCTCTCTGCCTCCTTCTTTCCACTCCTCTCCTCTTTTGACCTCACCCTCTCACCGTCCCCCCCTACTCACAAGGCAGGCAATACGCTTGACCTCATCTTCACCAGATGCTGCTCCTCTACTAATCTCACTGCAACTCCCCTCCAAGTCTCCGACCACTACTTTGTTTCCTTTTCTCTCTCGCTCTCCTCCCACACTACTCACTCTGCCCCTACACAGATGGTAATGCGCCGCCGCAACCTTCGCTCTCTCTCTCCCACTACTCTCTCCTCTTCCATCCTATCATCTCTTCCCTCTGCTCAATCCTTCTCCCTCCAATCTCCTGATTCTGCCTCCTCAACCCTCCTCTCCTCCCTTTCTGCATCCTTTGACTCTCTGTGTCCCCTATCCTCCCGGCCGGCTCGGTCCTCCCCCCCAGCTCCGTGGCTTGATGACTCACTGCGAGCTCACAGAACAGAGCTCCGGGCAGCGGAGAGGAAATGGAAGAAAACTAAACTCCCTACCGACCTGGCATCTTTTCACTCCCTCCTCTCTACATTTTCTTCATCTGTTTCTGCTGCTAAGGCCACCTTCTACCACTCTAAATTCCAAGCATCTGCCTCTAACCCTAGGAAGCTCTTTGCCACATTTTCCTCCCTCCTGAATCCTCCTCCCCCCCCCCCCACCTCCTCTCTCTCTGTGGATGACTTCGTCAACCACTTTGAAAAGAAGGTTGACGACATCCGATCCTCGTTTGTTAAGTCTAATAACACTGCTGGTCCTGCTCACACTGCCCTACCCTATGCTTTGACTTCTTTCTCCCCTCTCTCTCCAGATAAAATCCTGCGACTTGTGACTGCAGGCCGCCCAACAACCTGCCCGCTTGACCCCATCCCCTCCTCCCTTCTCCAGACCATCTCCGGTGACCTTCTCCCCTACCTCACCTCGCTGATCAACTCATCCTTGACCGCTGGCCATGTCCCTTCCGTCTTCAAGAGAGCGAGAGTTGCTCCCCTCCTCAAAAAACCAACACTCGACCCCACTGATGTCAACAACTACAGACCAGTATCCCTTCTTTCTTTTCTTTCCAAAACTATTGAGCGTGCCGTCTTTAGCCAACTCTCTTGCTATCTCTCTCAGAATGACCTTCTTGATCCAAACCAGTCAGGTTTCAGGACTGGTCATTCAACTGAGACTGCTCTTCTCTGTGTCACGGAGACTCTCCGCACTGCTAAAGCTAACTCTCTCTCCTCTGCTCTTGTCCTTCTAGACCTGTCTGCTGCCTTTGATACTGTGAACCATCAGATCCTCCTCTCCACCCTCTCCGAGATGGGCATCTCCGGCGCGGCTCACTCCTGGATTGCGTCCTACCTGACCGGTCGCTCCTACCAAGTGGCGTGGCGGGAAGCTGTCTCCGCACCACGTGCTCTCACCACTGGTGTCCCCCAGGGATCGGTTCTGGGCCCTCTCCTTTTCTCCCTATACACCAAGTCACTTGGCTCTGTCATATCCTCACATGGTCTCTCCTATCATTGCTACGCTGACGATACACAACTAATCTTCTCCTTTCCCCCTTCTGATAACCAGGTGGCGAATCGCATCTCTGCATGTCTGGCAGACATATCAGTATGGATGACGGATCACCACCTCAAGCTGAACCCTGGCAAGACGGAGCTGCTCTTCCTCCCGGGGAAGGACTGCCCGTTCCATGATCTCGCCATCACGGTTGACAACTCCGCTGTGTCCTCCTCCCAGAGTGCGAAGAGCCTAGGCGTGACCCTGGACAACACCCTGTCGTTCTCCGCCAACATCAAGGCGGTGACCCGCTCCTGCAGGTTCATGCTCTACAACATTCGGAGAGTGCGACCCTGCCTTACACAGGAAGCGGCGCAGGTCCTGGTCCAGGCACTTGTCATCTCCCGTCTGGACTACTGCAACTCGCTGTTGGCTGGGCTCCCTGCCTGTGCCATTAAACCCCTACAACTCATCCAGAATGCCGCAGCCCGTCTGGTGTTCAACCTTCCCAAGTTCTCTCACGTCACCCCCCTCCTCCGCACACTCCACTGGCTTCCAGTTGAAGCTCGCATCCGCTACAAGACCATGGTGCTTGCCTATGGAGCAGTGAGGGGAACGGCACCTCTGTACCTTCAGGGTCTGATCAGTCCCTACACCCAAACGAGGACATTGCGTTCATCCACCTCTGGCCTGCTGGCTCCCCTTCCTCTGCGGAAGCACAGCTCCCGCTCAGCCCAGTCAAAACTGTTCGCTGCTCTGGCACCCCAATGGTGGAACAAGCTCCCTCACGACGCCAGGACAGCGGAGTCACTCACCACCTTCCGGAGACATTTGAAACCCCACCTCTTTAAGGAATACCTGGGATAGGATAAAGTATTCCTTCTAACCCCCCCCCCCCCCCCCCAAATTGTAAAGTGGTTATCCCACTGGCTATAGGGTGAACGCACCAATTTGTGAGTCGCTCTGGCTAAGAGCGTCTGCTAAATGACGTTAATGTGCCCTTGAGCAAGGCACTTAACCCTAATTGCTCCTGTAAGTCGCTCTGGTTAAGAGCGTCTGCTAAATGACTAAAATGTAAATGTAAATGTTATGAGATTCAAGTTTGTTGAAATACCATCAAGGTCATATACTTTTTCATTTTATTTATATAAAAATAATGGTCCTCTCATCTGAACCCATGTTGTGTACATGTGTGTGTGCGTGTTCAATACTGAGGCACTATCAGTCTAAGCCTATTTAACACACACCACAATGTCATTAGAGGAGAGCTATTCAATACACAGAAGAGAAAACCCCAGAGAGAGGCGAGAGCCATAGGATCCTAATAGCCTAATGTTTTTCAAATGTTTCTTAACTAACAATGCAACCTTTTTAAAATATACTGTATTTACTGTTAGCCTTTGTTTTGAATATGGAGTGACGTTGACCTAGCCCCTTATCGTGCTGAATGTTTAATGGGACTCTAATGGGACATTTTACTCCTTATTTCCCTACCTTCCCATATCAATAATAAAGGATCACAAAGATGAGCTTTTGAAGTTGTGGTTTCAGTAATCCTGGGAGGATGGCTCTAAACGCTTCCTTTTAAGCTCTGGGAGCGAAAAATGTGATCCTGAAAAAAGTACTAATCTTCAATTTACAGGTTGAGGCAGTTATTTAGTGCTAATCGCTTGTGACAGCTTAGTAAGGGCTTATTGGTTAGAGTGATTCAAATTCAGAGAAAACGTGAAGATACATACAATATAATTGGTTTTGTTTTAGTTGCTATTTACTTTAGCGGGGAGAGAGGTGAAGTACAGAGAGGGGGATGAGATAGAGAGAGAGATTCTTTTGTAGAAAACTGCAACAAAGCTGAAGCTGATTTCCCTTGAAATTATACCTTTATGATTTATAATTCTGATTTTGTTTTGTGTTTTTCTCACAAGCCCTGCTCATAAGAAACTATATTGTTTACACATCAAATGCTGTTTCGGTTTTCATAAGAAACGTTTCTTTCAAAAAGAGAAAATATGTCCACATCAATTACTGTATCCCAGCCAGGAGCGTAGGAGCCGGAGGAACCCCCGATGTTAGAAGCTCCATGGGATGTGCATATTTCCCTTTCAAGACGATTCGATACGCATCTACACTGAACAAAAATATAAACGCAGCATGCAACAATTTCAAAGATTTTACTGAGTTACAGTTCATATAAGGAAATCAGTCAATTGAAATAAATAAATTAGGCCCTAATCTATGGATTTCACATGACTTGGAATACAGATATGCATTGGTTGGTCACAGATACCTTAAAAAAAAGGTAGGGGCATGGATTCGAAAACCAGTCAGTATCTGGTGTGACCACTATTTGCCTTATGCAGCAGCGCGACACATCTCCTTCGCATAGAGTTAATCAGGCTGTTGATTGTGGCCTGTGGAATGTTGTCCCACTGCTCTTCAATGGCTGTGCGAAGTTGCTGGTTATTGGCGGGAACTGGAACATGCTGTCGTACACGTCGATCCAGAGCATCCAAAACATGCTCAATGGGTGGCATGTCTAGTGAGTATGCAGGCCATGGAAGAACTGTGACATTTTCAACTGCCAGGAATTGTGTACAGATCATTGCGACATAGGGCCGTGCATTATCATGCTGAAACATGAGGTGACGGCGGCGGATTAATAGCACAACAATGGGCCTCAGGATCTCATCATGGTATCTCTGTGCATTCAAATTGCCATTGATAAAATGCAATTGTGTTCGTTGCTTAGTCCGACACTAAAGGACAGGATACAGTTATCACAAAAGATGAGAGGTATTTTCGGAAGGTAGAAAAAGTTATTTGAACAAAGCAAATCAAATCAAGTGTTATTTGTCACATGCGCCGAATGCAACCGGTGTAGACCTTACCGTGAAATGCTTACTTACAAGCCCTTAACCAACAATGCAGTTCAAGAAATAGAGTTAAGAAAATATTTACTAAATAAACTAAAGTAAAAAATAAAACAAAAAGTAACAATAAAATAACAATAACGAGGCTACAGTGGGGGAAAAAAGTATTTAGTCAGCCACCAATTGTGCAAGTTCTCCCACTTAAAAAGATGAGAGAGGCCTGTAATTTTCATCATAGGTACATATCAACTATGACAGACAAAATGAGAAAAAAAAATCTAGAAAATCACATTGTAGGATTTTTAATGAATTTATTTGCAAATTATGGTGGAAAATAAGTATTTGGTCAATAACAAAAGTTTCTCAATACTTTGTTATATACCCTTTGTTGGCAATGACACAGGTCAAACGTTTTCTGTAAGTCTTCACAAGGTTTTCACACACTGTTGCTGGTATTTTGGCCCATTCCTCCATGCAGATCTCCTCTAGAGCAGTGATGTTTTGGGGCTGTCGCTGGGCAACACGGACTTTCAACCCCCTCCAAAGATTTTCTATGGGGTTGAGATCTGGAAACTGGCTAGGCCACTCCAGGACCTTGAAATGCTTCTTACGAAGCCACTCCTTCGTTGCCCGGGCGGTGTGTTTGGGATCATTGTCATGCTGAAAGACCCAGCCACGTTTCATCTTCAATGCCCTTGCTGATGGAAGGAGGTTTTCACTCAAAATCTCACGATACATGGCCCCATTCATTCTTTCCTTTACACGGATCAGTCGTCCTGGTCCCTTTGCAGAAAAACAGCCCCAAAGCATGATGTTTCCACCCCCATGCTTCACAGTAGGTATGGTGTTCTTTGGATGCAACTCAGCATTCTTTGTCTTCCAAACACGACGAGTTGAGTTTTTACCAAAAAGTTATATTTTGGTTTAATCTGACCATATGACATTCTCCCAATCCTCTTCTGGATCATCCAAATGCATTCTAGCAAACTTCAGACGGGCCTGGACATGTACTGGCTTAAGCAGGGGGACACGTCTGGCACTGCAGGATTTGAGTCCCTGGCGGCGTAGTGTGTTACTGATGGTAGGCTTTGTTACTTTGGTCCCAGCTCTCTGCAGGTCATTCACTAGGTCCTCCCGTGTGGTTCTGGGATTTTTGCTCACCGTTCTTGTGATCATTTTGACCCCACGGGGTGAGATCTTGCATGGAGCCCCAGATCGAGGGAGATTATCAGTGGTCTTGTATGTCTTCCATTTCCTAATAATTGCTCCCACAGTTGATTTCTTCAAACCAAGCTGCTTACCTATTGCAGTTTCATTCTTCCCAGCCTGGTGCAGGTCTACAATTTTGTTTCTTGTGTCCTTTGACAGCTCTTTGGTCTTGGCCATAGTGGAGTTTGGAGTGTGACTGTTTGAGGTTGTGGACAGGTGTCTTTTATACTGATAACAAGTTCAAACAGGTGCCATTAATACAGGTAACGAGTGGAGGACAGAGGAGCCTCTTAAAGAAGAAGTTACAGGTCTGTGAGAGCCAGAAATCTTGCTTGTTTGTAGGTGACCAAATACTTATTTTCCACCATAATTTGCAAAGAAATTCATTAAAAATCCTACAATGTGATGTTCTGGATTTTTTTTCCTCAATTTGTCTGTCATAGTTGACGTGTACCTATGATGAAAATTACAGGCCTCTCTCATCTTTTTAAGTGGGAGAACATGCACAATTGGTGGCTGACTAAATACTTTTTTTCCCCACTGTATATACAGGGGGTACCGGTACCGAGTCAATGTGCGGGGGTACAGGTTACTCAAGGTAAGGCTATTTGATTAATTGTTCAGCAGTCTTATGGCTTGGGGGTAGAAGCTGTTAAGGAGCCTTTTGTACCTAGACTTGGCGCTCCGGTACCACTTGCTGTGCGATAGCAGAGAAAACAGTCTATGACTTGGGTGACTGGAGTCTTTGACAATTTTTTGGGCCTTCCTCTGACACTGCCTAGTATATAGGTCCTGGATGGCAGGAAGCTTGGCCCCAGTGATGTACTGGGCCGTACGCACTACCCTCTGTAGCGCCTTACGGTCGGATGCCGAGCAGTTGCCATACCAGGCGGTGATGCAACCGGTCAGGATGCTCTCGATGGTACAGCTGTATAACTTTTTGATGATCTGGGGACCCATGACAAATATTTTCAGTCTCCTGATGGGGAAAAGGCGTTGTCGTGCCCTCTTCATGACTGTCTTGGTGTGTTTGGACCATGATAGTTTGTTGGTGATGTGGACACCATGGAACTTGAAACTCTCGACCCGCTCCACTACAGCCTGTCGATGTGAATGGAGGTGTATTCGGCCCTCCTTTTCCTGTAGTCCATGATCAGCTCCTTTGTGTTGCTCACGTTGAGGGAGAGGTTGTTGTCCTGGCACCATGTTAGTGAACCAGCGAATTGTAACATTTGAATAGATTTTCTGACCGATGCATGCTACATTTGGCCAATGCACTCATATCTTACATTTGAACCAGGACCGATGCCTATCAGTGAATCATTACATCACTAGGGGCTCCCCAACAAAATTTCACTTAGGGCCCCCAAAAGGCTCTGACTGCATGTGTGGGTATGGGTGTGGGTAAGCAGACCTGAGAGCCACTGTGGCCCCTCACGAGTTCAGATTTATTTGTGGCCCCACCCCAATCAAAGTTGCCCTTCCCTGGTCTAGAAGGTGTATTGCATGTGTTAACTTCATGAAGGAGAGAGGCAGCCATGATGATACCCATGGACAGACAGACAGGCAGGCAGAGAGGGAGGAAGAGAGAGGCAACAAACAAACAGGTCAGATAGTTAGAAGTGCCTCTCCAAGCTCATAGAGTTCATAGACTGATGATCTGTCATAGCGTGAATCAATCTGAATTAGTGTGCAATAATAGGGTTTAACATAATTTTTTTATGATTACCTCATCTCTGTACCCCACACATACAATTATCTGTAAGGTCCCTCAGTCGAGCACAGAATTTCAAACACAGATTCAACCACAAAGACCAGGGAGGTTTTCCAATGCCTTGCAAAGAAGGGCACCTATTGGTAAACAATTTGGAAAATCCCTTTGTGCATGGTGTATTTATTAATAACACTTGGGATGGTTTATCAATACACCCAGTCACTACAAAGATACAGGCATCCTTCCTAACTCAGTTGCCGGAGAGGAAGGAAACCGCTCAGGGATTTCACCATGACGCCAATGGTGACTTTAAAACAGTTACAGAGTTGAATGGCTGTGAGAAGAGAAAACTTACCTAAATGACAAAGTGAAAAGAATAAAGCTAAGCACAGGCACAATCCTAGAGGAAAACCTGGTTCAGTCTGCTTTCCAACAGACACTGGGAGACAAATTCACCTTTCAGCAGGACAATAAACTTAAACACAAGGCCAAATATACACTGGAGCTGCTTACCAAGATGGCATTGAATGTTCGTGTTCCTGAGTGGCCTAGTTACAGTTTTGACTTAAATCGGCTTAAAAATGTATGGCAAGACTTGAAAATGGATGTCTAGCAATGATCAACAACCAAGTTGACAGAGCTTGAAGAATTGTTAAAATAATAATGTGCAAATATTGTACAATCCAGGTGTGCAAAGCTCTTAGAGACTTACCCAGAAAGACTCAAAGTTATAATCACTGCCAAAGGTGATTCTAACAAGTATTGACTCGGGTGTGAATACTTATGTAAATGAGATATTACTGTATTTAATTTTCAATAAAGTAGCTACAATTTAAAAAAACATGTTTTCATTTTGTAATTATGGGTTATTGTGTGTAGATGTGTGAGAAAAATACATACATGTAATCATTTTGAATTCAGGCTGTTACACAACAAAATGTGGAATAAGTCAAGGGGTATGAATACTTTCTGAAGGCACTGTATGATCTCTGATGAAACAATAGCAGCTTAAGTCTAGAGGGTTTATTATTATTATTATTATTATATTATTTATTGCATGTGTTAACTTCATGCAGAAGAGAGGCAGCCATGATGATATTTTATTTTTGAGTGGAGATTGATTCATTTCAGTTTGACCTTTCATGCCTACCTTATTTTTATTAAAACAGTTTTTAACTATATGTTGCTGGTTATTATTACAGTATAATAACTGTACGTTAAGTTTCAAAGCATACAGTATGTAAAGCAGCAGTAATAACAACCTTACATAGGAAAAGTGAGAAAAATACTAGGAAATGAATCATACAGTAACAGAGAAAGTACAAAATGGTTGTTTAATTGAATATATCCACATTATCATTCACACTGGTATTCAGTACAGTATGAATGGCCATGGCCCTAAGACTGACTGGATTTTACCAGAGTAAGTACCCCCTGCAAGGCCCCCCTTAGCCTTGTAAATATTGCTATTTGTAAGTTAATATTTGTCTGTATTCTTTTCTCAAGTCACAAAAAATTAGCATTTAAAACCTATTTTTATTTTTTAACAATCCCGGACCCCTGTGACAAAATGTGTCCCCCCCCCGATCCAGCCATATATGGATTATTCACCCGCATCTACAGTACATAACATCTCAAGGGGCGTTTGGGGGAAAAGTGTCATTTCAATTTAAACAGTATAGCTTGCACTGCAGGGGAAAGCTTTCATATAGTTCATATCCATATTCATGAAGGGTGGAGGAAAGTCAGTGTCAAGATGTTCTTGGGGAATTAGTTATGTAACTACTGTACCCTGCTGTACAGTACTGTACTCTAGGTTCTGTATGGTCATTGTGTGTCTGCAATGTGTCCACTATACCATCACTTTATCAAGCCCAATCCCAAATGAACCCATGACCCATCCTATAGGTGAAGGCAGGTGATTGCTGCACTCCATTTCTTGAATTGAAATCAGTGTACTGCAGGTGTGTGGAGCCAGAACAGGGATGCCGTCTGCACACCGCAAAAAAACACATATTTGGACTCAAAACTCGATCAAAATAGTATAATTATATGCAGTGGTGCATATAGTGCCCAAGCCATCCAAAAAGACCTCATAGCTTTCCCTATTGCTCTGGATCTTTCCCTTTCCCTTTTCTTGACTATTCTCTTTCAGAGATCTGAAATTATTGTAGTTGGAGATCTCCTAAGCAGACTGGGCAGCTCATCTATTCAGCTTTGTCTCACCATGACCAAAATGTCAATGTTAGTCAGTACAAGTAGTGACCAAAATGTCAACGTTAGTATCCCACTGATCAAGGCTCGAACAATAGCAGCATATTTCAAAGGATTAGGACATACTGTACAGTATGATGCACACACACTGGCTTTCACAGACTTTGTTTACAAAACAAACATCGGTATCCAACTCAAAGCACTCAGATGCCAGTAGTGGACAGCAGTGTTCTAGAATAGAACTTTGGAATGGAGTTAAGAGTTTTCTGCCCCAATTCTCTCCCTTCTATTCTATTCACATCCATGCAGATAGAGTCTGCAGTGGACAAAATATTAAATATTGTATGAGCCATGTGCTGCATGGGGCTAAGAATGCTTGTTTCACGCTGTGATGCTCCCCACTGATTTAACTTTGGAATATGCAAATAACCCCCCGACACACACACATACACTGTTACCTGTTTTTATAATTCAATCGGTAACTTAGTCAACGGTATGATACTGTATAAACTGAATACAGTAGATTACCATAGAATGCACACTAAAATACCGTACATTTGTTTTAAAGCACACTGTAAGACCTTTCTGTAATTTCAACAGTAATACACTGTATAATGCACAGTAAAATACCATAAATGTGTTTTACAGTATTAATTTTGGTGCATTGTGGGAACATTTTGTCTGGGGTGTGAAAGTCTCTGGCTCATTAGCATATTTTAAGCCGTGCCTTTTAAGAGGCTATATTTGTATATTTGTTGCACCCATGAGTGAGAATGTTGTTCATCCACAAAATACAGTATTACACTGAATTTTAGGCATTCTACAGACCTTGTCCTGAAGCTCTACTGTAACTTACTGGCCAATTGCTGCCAGTAATTTACTGTAATTCAGAATACTGTACCATACTGCATTTTTGGAGCGCCAAAAACTTTTTGAACACTAGTGGGTGCAGGGTGTCGTTGTTTCTCACTCATTAACATATTTTGAGTCGTGTCTTGTAAGAGGCTATATTTGTTGCACCCGTTAATGAGAGTGCTGTACCAATTTAAGTGATATGTGGTAGTAGTTCCCTAACAATTGAATTTATATAGAGGACTTCCCTAGTGGAAAGCCTTCCCAGAAGAGTGGATTCTGTTATAGCAGCAAATGTGTCACACCCTGATCTGTTTCACCTGTCTTTGTGATTGTCTCCACACCCCTCCAGGTGTCGCCCATCATCCCCATTATCACCAGTGCATTTATACCTGTATTCTCTGTTTGTCTGTTGCCAGTTCGTCTTGTCTTGTCAGGTCTTACCAGCGTGCTTTCCTGTTTTCCTGTTTCTCAAATGTTTATTTCCTAGTTTTCCCGGTTCTGACCATTCTGCCTGCCCTGACCCCGAGCCTGTCTGCCGTCTTGTACCTGCCTGACTCTGACCTGATTACGAACCTCTGCCTGCCCTGACCCCGAGCCTGCCTGCCGTCCTGTACCTGCCTGACTCTGACCTGATTACGAACCTCTGCCTGTCTTCGACCTGCCCTTAGCCTGCCCTGTGTTCTGATAAATTATTATTGAGAACTGTAATATCCGCCTCCTGTGTCTGCATCTGGGTCATATCCTGAGTCCTGATAAAAGGGGGGACCAACTCCATATTAATGCCCATGATTTTGGAATGAGATGTTCGACGAGCAGGTGTCCACATACAGTGGCTTGCGAAAGTATTCACCTCCCTTGGCATTTTTCCTACTTTGTTGCCTTACAACCTGGAATTAAAATTGATTTTGGGGCCGTTTGCATCATTTGATTTACACAACAAGCCTACCACTTTTAAAGATACAAAATATTTTTTTGTGTGACACAAACAAGAAATAAGACAAAAAAACAGAACTTGAGCGTGTATAACTATTCACCCCCCAAAGTCAATACTTTGTAGAGCCACTTTTGCAGCAATTACAGCTGCAAGTCTCTTGGGGTATGTCTCTATGAGCTTGGCACAACTAGCCACTGGGATTTTTGCCCATTCTTCAAGGCAAAACGGCTCCAGCTCCTTCAAGTTGGATGGGTTCCGCTGGTGTACAGCAAACCTTAAGTCATACCACAGATTCTCGATTGGATTGAGGTCTGGGCTTTGACTAGGCCATTCCAAGACATTGAAATGTTTCCCCTTAAACCACTCAAGTGTTGCTTTAGCAGTATGCTTAGGGTCATTGTCCTGCTGGAAGGTGAACCTCCGTCCCAGTCTCAAATCTCTGGAAGACTGAAACAGGTTTCCCTCAAGAATTTCCCTGTATTTAGCGCCATCCATCATTCCTTAAATTCTGGCCAGTTTCCCAGTCCCTGCCAATGAAAAACATCCCCACAGCATGATGCTGCCACCACCATGCTTCACTGTGGGAATGGTGTTCTCGGGTGATGAGAGGTGTTGGGTTTGCGCCAGACATTCCTTGATGGCCAAAAAGCTAAATTTGAGTCTCATCTGACCAGAGTATCTTCTTCCATATGTTTGGGCAGTCTCCCACATGCCTTTTGGCAAACACCAAACGTGTTTGCTTATTTTTTTCTTTAAGCAATGGCTTTGTTCTGGCCACTCTTCCGTAAAGCCCAGCTCTGTGGAGTGTATGGCTTAAAGTGGTCCTATGGACAGATACTCCAATCTTTGCTGTGGAGCTTTGCAGCTCCTTCAGGGTTATCTTTGGTGTCTCTCTGATTAATGCCCTCCTTGCCTGGTCCATGAGTTTTGGTGTGTGGCCCTCTTTTGGCAGGATTGTTGTGGTGCCATATTCTTTCAATTTTTTTATAATGGATTTAATGGTGCTCCGTGGGATGTTCAAAGTTTCGGATATTCTTTTATAACCCAACCCTGATCTGTACTTCTCCACAACTTTGTCCCTGCCCTGTTTGGAGAGCTCCTTGGTCTTCATGGTGCCGCTTGCTTGGTGGTGCCCCTTGCTTGGTGTTGCAGACTCTGGGGCCTTTCAGAACAGGTGTATATACAGTTGAAGTCGGAAGTTTACATACACTTAGGTTGGAGTCATTAAAACTTGTTTTTCAACCACTCCACAAATTTCTTGTTAACAAACTTATAGTTTTGGCAAGTCGGTTAGGACATCTACTTTGTGCATGACACAAGTAATCTTTCCAACAATTGTTTACAGACAGATGATTTCACTTATAATTCACTGTATCACAATTCCAGTGGGTCAGAAGTTTGTGCCTTTAAACAGCTTGGAAAATTCCAGAAAATGATGTAATGACTTTAGAAGCTTCTGATAGGCTAATTGACATCATCATGGAGGTGTACCTGTGGATGTATTTCAAGGCCTACCTTCAAACTCAGTGCCTCTTTGCTTGACATCATGGGAAAATCAAAAGAAATCAGCCAAGACCTCAGAAAAAAATTTGTAGACCTCCACAAGTCTGGTTCATCCTCAGGAGCAATTTCCAAACGCCTGAAGGTACCACGTTCATCTGTACAAACAATAGTACGCAAGTATAAACACCAGGGGACCACGTAGCCGGCATACCACTCAGGAAGGAGACGCATTCTGTCTCCTAGAGATTAACGTACTTTGGTGCGAAAAGTGCAAATCAATCCCAGAACAACAGCAAAGGACCTTGTGAAGATGCTGGAGGAAACAGGTACAAAAGTATCTACATCCACAGTAAAACAAGTCCTATATCGACATAACTTGAAAGGCCGCTCAGCAAGGAAGAAGCCACTGCAAAGGGGGTTGCTTGCAAGCCGAAGAACACCATCCCAACCATGAAGCACGGGGGTGGCAGCATCATGCTGTGGGGGTGCTTTGCTGCAGGAGGGACTGGTGCACTTCACAAAATAGATGGCATCATGAGGAAGGAAAATTATGTGGATATATTGAAGCAACATCTCAAGACATCAGTCAGGAAGTGAAAGCTTGGTCGCAAATGGGTCTTCCAAATGGACAATGACCCCAAGCATACTTCCAAAGTTGTGGCAAAATGGCTTAAGGACAACAAAGTCAAGGTATTGGAGTGACCTCAATCTTATAGAAAATGTGTGGGCAGAACTGAAAAAGCATGTGCGAGCAATCCTGACTCAGTTACACCAGCTCTGTCAGGAGTAATGGGCCAAAATTCACCCAACTTATTGTAGGAAGCTTGTGGAAGGCTACCCAAAACGTTTGACCCAAGTTAAACAATTTAAAGGCAGTGCTACCAAATACTAATTGAGTGTATGTAAACTTCTGACCCACTGGGCATTTGATGAAATAAATAAAAGCATAAATAAATCATTCTCTCTACTATTATTCTGACATTTCACATTCTTAAAATAAAGTGGTGATCCTAACTGACCTAAGACAGGGAATTTGTACTACGATTAAATGTCAGGAATTGTGAAAAACTGAGTTTAAATGTATTTGGCTAAGGTGTATGTAAACTTACGACTTCAACTGTATACTGAGATAATGTGACAGATCATGTGACACTTAGATTGCACACAGGTGGACTTTATTTAACTAATTATGTTACTTCTGAAGGTAATTGGTTGCACCAGATCTTATTTAGGGGCTTCATAGCAAAGGGGGTGAATACATATGCACGCACCACTTTTCCGTAATTTATGTATTTTTTTTTTTTTTAAACAAGTTATTTTTTTCATTCCACTTCACCAATTTGGACTATGTTGTGTATGTCCATTACATGAAATCCAAATAAAAATCAATTTAAATTACAGGTTGTAATGCAATAAAATAGGAAAAACGCCAAGGGGATGAATACTTTTGCAAGGCACTGTATATACAAAAGTATGTGGACACCCCTTCAAATTAGTGGATTCGCTTTTTCAGCCACACCCATTGCTGACAGATGTATAAAATCGAGTACACCGCCATGCAATCTCCATAGACAAACATTGGCAGTAGAATGGCCTTACTGAAGAGCTCAGTGACTTGCAACGTGGCACCATCATAGGATGCCACCTTTCCAACAAGTCAGTTCGTTAAATTTCTGCCCTGCTAGAACTGCACCGGTCAACTGTAAGTGCTGTTATTGTGAAGTGGAAACGTCTAGGAGCAACAACGGCTCAGCCGCAAAGTGGAAGGCCACACAAGCTCACAGAACAGGACCGCCCAGTGCTGAAGTGCGTAGCGCATAAAAATTGTCTGTCCTCAGTTGCAACACTCACTACAGAGTTCCAAACTGCCTCTGGAAGCAACTTCAGCACAAGAACTGTTCGTCGGGAGCTTCATGAAATGGAAACGCGTTCTCTGGCGTGATTAAGCATGCTTCACCATCTGGCAGTCCGATGGATGAAACTGTGTTTGGTGGATGCCAGGAGAACGCTAACTGCCCCAATACATAGTGCCAACTGTAAAGTTTGGTGGAGGAGGAATAATGGTCTGGGGCTGTTTTTCATGGTTCGGGCTAGGCCCCTTAGTTCCAGTGAAGGGAAATCTTAACGCTACAGCATACAATTACATTCTAGACGATTCTGTGCTTCGAATTTTGTGGCAATAGTTTAGGGAAGGCCCTTTCCTGTTTCAGCATGAAAATGCCCCAGTGCACAAAGCGAGGTCCATACAAAAATGGTTTGTGGAGATTGGTGTGGAAGAACTGAGCCCTGACCTCAGGCCTAATCGCCCAACATCAGTGCCCGACCTCACTAATGCTCTTGTGGCTGAATTGAAGCAAGTCCCCGCAGCAATGTTCCAACCTCTAGTGGAAAGCCTTCCCAGAAGAGTGGAGGCTGTTATAGCAGCAAAGGGGGACAAACTCCATATTAATGCCTATGATTTTGGAATTTGATGTTCAACGAGCAGGTGTCCACATATTTCTGGCCATCTAGTGTATGTGTACATATCTACCTCAACTACCTCGCAACCCTGCACATCAACTCGGTACTGGTACCCCGTGTACAGTATATAGCCAAATTATCATTACTCATTGTGCATTTATTCCTTGTGTTATTATTTTTTGTAAGTATCTTTGCATTGTTGGCAAGGGCCTGTAAGTAAGCATTTCACTGTCTGTCTACAGCCATTGTTTACGAAGCATGTGACAAATAACAGTTGAGTTTCTTTGAGTAGGTCTCCAGTCACCGGAGAAAAGATACAAATTGTGCATACCACATTTACATTTCGTTCAACAGCATCTATTCAGTGTATCGTCACTTCACAATCACATACAACCAACCGGGAAAAAAAAGAGATGCGGATAGAGTATGGGTCAAATGAGACACTGCCCCCACTCAGTGCTGTATGGAAGAAGCATTAGAGAGACTGAGCTCTGTAGTGTTCTGTTTTTATTTTCTTAGTCAACCTTGTGTTCTTGAACGTAGCCCTGTTTCTTTGTGTTCTTGAACGTAGCCCTGTCTTTCATTTTTGTTCATTGATTTCACCTGTGTTAGTTACTCACCTGGTCTCATCAGCTCCTTATTTAGTTCAGTTCATTCTGTTTGTGCCTTGTGAGGTATTGTTCGTTTTGACTCTACTAAGCCTTTCCCTAGCTCGATTGTGAGAACCAGTTATAGCCTTCAGTCCTAGTTTTGATTCACCTGCCTGTTTGCCTACCGGTGTATGACCATTGCCTTCTTGTGACCACGATTCCTGCCTTGTGCGAAGGTGAAATTAACACCTGCTGTACTCTGCGAGTGAATCTACACCTTTTTCTCCCTGAGTATTCATTACAAGCTCCAAGCTATTTGATCAAATATACGCTTACACAAGCCCAAGTGACTGCCCAAGGCAATTACCTTTTTTTGTTGGTGCGTACACACACGCACGTGCATGCGCATGCATGCATACACACACACACTAACTGTAAATGCAGTAGGAAATGTATGCTCTAGGTGTTGGCAGAGTCACAGATGAATAAATGAACAGTTCAAAACCACAACTGCTGTGGTTCAAAACAGTATGAGAGTCCTGCCCACAACCCTCATCATCAGTCAGTCCTGTGAATATGCTCTTAGGAGCTTCCCAAACGGCACCCTAGTCCCTATTTAGTGCACTACTTTTGACCAAAGCTCTATGGGCTCTGGTAAAAATGTGTGCGCTACATTGGGAATAAGGTGTCATAAGGCCTCACCTAATGTAGTAGAATGCACAGAGAGGCTTTTGGGAAGAATGCAGCGGCTGCACTCCATCTGCGCATCTAATTTTAGCTGTGAATTCTATTAGCACAGGAGCAGTACACTGGAGGAGGAGAGGAGAGAGGAGAGGTGGGGATAATAGCCTTGGGGAATGGGGAAAGAGAGGGAGGTGGTGGGTGAGGAAGGGGGAGTAGAGGGGGTGAGGGTGATCAGAGAGGTTGGGGTAATGTTCTTGGCAGCAGTTCAGGATATAAATGCATACAGTTTAGAGTGAGAGAGCGAGAGAGAGAGAGTTCAACAGTGATAGGGGTCTCAGGTATCAGTTAGGTTATAGACTGGTACTGGACCTCAGATGTAGAGGTATGAACCGGACACTATCAATTGAGCAATGACTTAAGAATAATTAAATTATTTAAAATGATGGATTGCATTTATCTAGCAATTTTCACTTAGTCTAAAAGTGTATGAAGGCATAGTCTGGCCTCTGCCTTGGGGTCTGAGCCTTTATGGCAGAGTAACAAGGTTACTGGTTCAAGCAATGTTCCAAATGTTCTCCATGAATTGATACAATAGACAACACTCACCATGAATCATCAAACAGTGGATCATGTCTCTCTGTGTAATGTTGACTGGCATTTGACAACCTTTTCCCACCTACCTCTGGGCTATAAGGCCCTAAGGGAAAGGAGCAGTACATACTGTACAGCCTCATCATCCCTGACACTGAACCCATTCAGACACAATGACGGCTCTGTTTCAAAGCTCAGTCAGTGAGGTAGTGTATTGCTAAGAGGAATGAGCTACCAACTGAGTTTCTATAGGCTAGTTGGTGATGGGACAGGAATCAGGATTTCCCCTGGAATAAGCTGTGACCCAAAGTTTTTCTACCCCAGTTAGGATATGTCCACCTGACTCACAGACAGTGAAAGACCATAGCCCAGTGGGACATTTTATACACCACGATTTGATCTACATTGTATGTTAACACATACGCTAGCTAATATACTATTTAAATGACAAAGGACACATGATCTTTGAAGCAAAGTGGTCCACAGTAAAATTATGTAAGGGATTGTTTCCATCAAGCAACGGGACACCGGCCGTCTGAATAGCCCCTATGATACCGTTTCCTATCCCCTTCCCTCCACCTCCCTCCTCTCCCCGGTCCTAAAACGTGTCACTCCAGATCAGCGGTTGAGCCACGACGTGAGCAGCAAGTTCGCCCGCGCTGCTCCATTCTGCTCCGTTCGTTTCCCTCTGTCTGCCCGTGGCGCTGAACTGCTGCAGTACGCAGCCCTGACGTTGGGGCTGGGATACGGTGCGCGTGAGAGAGAGAGAACAGAATGAGAGAAAAGGACGCGACGAGTCGAGTTTGTGGCAAATCTGTTTCTCATCCAAGCGGACGTGTTCTGGACAGAGAGAAGAGAGGACGAGAGTGAGAAAGATGAGGAAGGGAAGACTGAGTTTCAACTCGTAAAAGAAGGGGGGGAAACAGGGGGGGAAAACAGGGGGGGGGGGGCGGGAATACCTGTTATATCAAGGAAATAACTTACTTTAATATTACACCCAAGCCACATCTGGAAATAGTCGTTCCTCGGACGTTCTCTGCAAGGAGCCGCTCGAGGTGAGAGTTTCTTGAATGTTAGACTACTAAACTATCAACAATGTATCCAAGTTGTGCATACGGAATTGATGCTGTTCTACATAAAATGTTGGTTATTCCTGAAGTAGCCTAGGCCTAGAGCACATCATGGTGAGGATTGTTTCGCTGTCATGTAGCAAACTTATTTTTAAAGCGTGAGGTGCTCGTAGTTGGGTTCTTTACAGTTTTCACCCTTTTAAAGCAGTAGCCTATATTTTAAGTTTGGATTGTTTGTGCGCCTGTTTCTTGTCATTCCAGTGACACGGTTGTGTTGTGTTGTGCTGTGTTGTGAACAGCAGTGTTTTATGTTATTGACATTACACACAGTGGAATGGACAGGCTCCAGCTACAGTCCCACATCAGGAGCTGAGCTCACATGATGCAGCCATATCTGAACAGCTGTTGTCGCCTAATCATCCATACTGAAAACATGCAGGACCCGAAGCTATTTTACCCTGTTTCAAATGTTATTGTCACTTAGACAATAATATTCACCACAAAGGCTGCGTTTACACAGGCAGCACAATTCAGATCTTTTCCCACTAATAATTGGTCTTTTGACCAATCAAACCAGTTATTTCACCAATAACTGGGCAAAAGATCAGAACTGGGCTGTCTGTGTAAACATAGCCTACTCAGTTATGTCTGTCTGTAAGATGATTCAAGACTTGACTGATCTATTGATCTAGTCATTGATTGTTTGATTTGGCATTTCTGCTTCTTGAGATTTGATACAGTGTCTATTCAATGTCTTTATTAATTGACAAAAGTTATGGACAAGTCTCACATATTTCTCAGCATATTTCCAGGATTCTGATGCCATTTCATTTGTCTTCTCTTAGACTGCCGTGTGTCTCTGTGTGCAGGAATGTTGGGTAATAGTAGCGCTGTCCCTGACTAAACATTTTTTTGTCAACCAAAAGTAGTTTGTTCTTTTAACCAATCAATTGGTTGAAATGTTTAAATGTGTATTTTTCCATATCTAGACACCCTATGTGTTTAATAAAATCAACTATATGCTTGTCTGATGCTTTAAGCGAACTGTTTGATGAAATAAGACACAAATGACTCGAGGGAGCCAGAGATCAAGATAACTAGAGGGGGAAAAAAATATTAACCTGACCCGACCATCCTCCTCCTGCTGGCTTTCTACTCTCCTGAAGTTGCCGGTAATAGGCTACATGAGGAGTCGGCAACCTTTCTCATGTGGAATGCCAATGTATCTTACAATTTCTACCGATCTGCGTGCCAGTTATGGTTTTCATATACACATCTTCATATCTCAAAATCAATGTCATGTGGTTAATCAAAATTCTATCCAAATCGAAATTAAAATATACAAACCTAAAAAGTAACTTCTATTGCCATTGATAACTATGTAAAAATTGATTACATAAAGCCAACAAATCAAAACATTGCAGCCTGCAGGTAGAAAATATCCTGATAAAAATACATATCCTATAAATCACATTGGCTTCGCATGGCCTGTCTGCCACGAACTTGAAACATTGTATCAACTATCAACTTGGGTCCAGCCTGAAGCTTGCACTAGCAAACTTGCAACATTGTATAAAATATTCTGGGCCCTCAAGAGTTTCATAGGCCAGTGAGCTCGGGACAGACACAGCTGTAGGCTATTTGCGCAAGGGATAAGAGCTCATCAGGTAGGCCTATTTTATGACGTTTACACCAGATCAGAGCATTACATTTTTCCCTTCATGCTGAGTGGTTATCGAAAGGGAGAGAGCTGGAAAGATTTTTCAAATACATTGAGGAACTATTGTGATTCTTAATGTATGTAAAAACAGACTTTGTTTGCTTGCTGTTTGAGATGAAGAAAACATTACTTTGAGAAGCTCCACAGCTCATTAGTGGTGCTGCGTTAAGCCAATCAGAAATACTATCAGATCCTACATTTGCGCGCAGGCCAGGTAGCCTATAGGCCTACTTCTATGCGTAATCAGGTGTGCGTCCTTACTCAACATTGACAGTAGCGCTCCAAACAAAAGACAATGACTAAATTGACAAAACTCATAAATGGAATGAAATAAACCAAAACTTGTTTCTCACAAGTGTAGCATACGTTGTGTGCTCTGTAAACAACGTGTCTACTCTAACAATGAGAATGGTAAAAGACCGGAATAATAATATTTAGAATGCATAAACAGAAATGACCATAACTAAACAAACATTGTAGTTGAGAAATTATAGGAATTAACGGTAAATGTACTACTGGTGATATACAGTTGAAGTCGGAAGTTTACATACACCTTGGCCAAATAAATTTAAACTCAGTTTTTCCCAATTCCTGTCATTTAATCCTAGTAAAAATTCGCTGTCTTAGGATCACCACTTTATTTTAAGAATGTGAAATGTCAGCATAATAGAGGAGAGAATGATTTATTTCAGCTTTTATTTCTTTCATCACATTCCCAGTGGGTTAGAAGTTTACATACACTCAATTAGTATTTGGTAGCATCGCCTTTAAATTGTTTAACTTGGGTCAAACGTTTCGGGTAGCCTTCCACAAGCTTCCCACAATAAGTTGGGTGAATTTTGGCCCATTCCTCCTGACAGAGCTGGTGTAACTGAGTCAGGTTTGTAGGCCTCCTTGCTCGCACATGCTTTTTCAGTTCTGCCCACACATTTTCCATAGGATTGAGGTCAGGGCTTTGTGATGGCCACTCCAATACCTTGACTTTGTTGTCCTTAAGCCATTTTGCCACAACTTTGGAAGTATGCTTGGGGTCATTGTCCATTTGGAAGACCCATTTGCGACCAAGCTTTCACTTCGTGACTGATCTCTTGAGATGTTGCTTCAATATATCCACATAATTTTCCTTCCTCATGATGCCATCTATTTTGTGAAGGGCACCAGTCCCTCCTGCAGCAAAGCACCCCCACAGCATGATGCTGCCACCCCCGTGATTCACGGTTGGGATGGTGTTCTTCGGCTTGCAAGCAACCCCCTTTTTCCTCCAAACATAACGATGGTCATTATGGCCAAACAGTTCTATTTTTGTTTCATCAGACCAGGGAACATTTCTCCAAAAAGTACGATCTTTGTCCTCGTGCGGTTGCAAACCGTAGTCTGGCTTTTTTATGGCGGTTTTGGAGCAGTGGCTACTTCCTTGCTGAGCGGCCTTTCAGGTTATGTCGATATAGGACTCGTTTTACTGTGGATGTAGATACTTTCGTACCTGTTTCCTCCAGAATCTTCACAAGGTCCTTTGCTGTTGTTCTGGGATTGATTTGCACTTTTCACTGGTCCCCTGGTGTTTATACCTGCGTACTATTGTTTGTACAGATGAACGTGGCACCTTCAGGTGTTTTGGAAATTGCTCCCAAGGATGAACCAGACTTGTGGGGGTCTAAAATAAATTTTCAGAGGTCTTGGCTGATTTCTTCTGATTTTCTCATGATGTCAAGCAAAGAGGCACTGAGTTTGAAGGTAGGCCTTGAAATACATCCACAGGTACACCTCCAATTGACTCAAAATATGTCAATTAGCCTATCAGAAGCTTCTAAAGCCATGACACAATTTTCTGGAATTTCCCAAGTTGTTTAAAGGCCCAGTCAACTTAGTGTATGTGAACTTCTGACCCACTGGAATTGTGATATAGTGAATTATAAGTGAAATCATCTGTCTGTAAACAATTGTTGGAAAGATTACTTGTGTCATGCACAAAGTAGATGTCCTAACCGACTTGCCAAAACTATAGTTTGTTAACAAGAAATTTGTGGAGTGGTTGAAAAACAAGTTTTAATGACTCCAACCTTAGTGTATGTAAACTTCCGACTTAAACTGTATGTAATGGGGAATGGATAGACACCAACAATCAAGGCAAACATTTCACACAATGAAGTTATGAAATAATGAATGTGCACAAATTGGCGGGAGAGAGCAAATTCTGGAGAGAGATGTGCATTGTGCATCTTGGCCACACTCCCCTTCTTCATGTGCCATCCACGCAGCCTCCGCAATGGATTAGTCTCAGCCTCCACAATGGATTAGTTCACTGAGATGGGTGCGAATCAGACAGTTGTCTCATGTCCCATAATATATTTGCTACTACTCTACTAAAAAAAAATCTTGGTCGACCAACAGCCTATTGACCAAACAATAGAACAGTCGACTAATTGGCGTCAGCCCTAGGTAATAGTGTGCGGAGCTGTGCTGTCTGCCTTTGACTCTACACAGCTGTTTCAGTGTGGGTTTTTTGTCTTCCCTACCCACCCCACTGTCTGGGAAAACACACACGAATGCACGCACACACAGGCACACACGCACACACACACACGCAGAAATGCAGAAATGCATGTGCGGGCGCACACACACACTCATTCCCGCTAATACCCATATCGTCAGAGTCTTGGCAGGACATTCTCTGTCTGACTCTCATGCCATCCCCAGTTGTTTAAGGGTGTCTGACTGTCTTACACACAAAGAGGGCGGGCGAGAGAAAGGGAGAGTGCTGAGAAGGGAGAGGGGGCGGAGAGAAAGAAAGAGAGAGAAGGGGGCAGAGAGAAAGAGAGAGAGAATGGGGCAAAGAGAAGAGGAGGCATGGAAAGTGATAGAGGATATATCGATGAAAGCTGCTGGCAGAGAGAGCAAGTGAGAGAGAAGATGGAGAGTGAGAGAAAGAGAGAGAAAGAATAGGGGCGTGAGAGAGGGCAGAGATAGGGTTAAGTTGTGACACCGTAAAGAGACATCTTTGTTTTATGCTCTCTCTGTTTTAATACAGTGTATGGATCAGGATCAGCTGGGAGCAGAATTAGAAATGCTGCTGGTCTGATTGCACCATAAATAATAGGGATGTAACGATTCACCGATACGCATCGGTCCCCAATTAAAATGTTTAAGATACAAGTGCGTCGGTCGCGGATCCAGTACCGATCCAAATGTAGCATGCATCAGTCAGAAAATCGATCCAAACCTTACGAATTACTGGTTCACATTTTTTGTTGCTCATATTACATTATTTCTACCTTCCGAAAATACCTCTCATCTTTTGTGACAACTGATGCGTGATATCTAATTCAGTGTTGAACTGCATGTAACTGTGTTGACAGTCATTGATCTACAAGTCATTTTGCATGCCAAACAACCCCAGGGATCATCAGTAGCCTAGTCAAACTGCGCACTGTGCCCAGCTTCACGCGTTGACCAACGTGGACCAGCCTGTTCCTGATCTTGCACATCTGCACGGCACATTCAAATGCTAATGGTTTGTGTGATATTAGGCTTTATTAGTTGAGTGACAACCTATGTAATTTTCTAGGTTATTGTTATTCATGTGCTGTTGAAAATGGTGTTTTACCGGAATGAAATTAAACTACCGGAGACATAACTCAACTCCACGATTTACGATGGAGTTGAGCAGCGACTAGTGTGGGCGGACTCGAGCTTGTCACATAAAATGAAGTTTTTATCAAAAACTACTGATTTCAGCAGCCAAAGAATAGCCAGCAATTACACAGAACAATGTCATGTGCAATTGCGGGCTATTCTTTGGGTGTTGAAATCTGTCGTTGTCATGCCCTGGCCTATATAACTCTAGCTAGTTTGGTCAGGGTGTGAATAATCTATGTTTGTATTTCTATGTTTGGCCGGGTGTGGTTCCCAATCAGAGGCAGCTGTCGCTCGTTGTCTCTGATTGGGGATCATACTTAGGCAGCCAGTTTTCCTGCCTGTGTTGTGGGTTTTTGTTTGTGTTCGGTTAGTGTGGCTTGTTAGTGTTAGCCTTCCGATGTCACGTTTCGTTGGTTTTGTATGTTTATTCAGTTCAATAAACATGGATGCATTTCACGCTGCACCTTGGTCTGTCCCGTTCATCAACGAGCGTGACAGAAAAACCCACCACCAATGGACCAAGCAGCGTGCCCAGGAGGAGCAGAGAGTATGGACTTGGAGGGAAATAAGAGAGGATCTGGCCAAGCAGATGGAGGCCCTGAAAGGGATCAGGGTGGAGAAGGAGAGACAGCCCCAATACATTTTTTTGGGGGGGCTAAAAGGGTGGTAGGGGAGCGACAGAGAGGAACCCCGACCACTGCACTCGTGGGGGCTCAAAGAGGAGTCCTCACTGGAGGAGGACGGGGCGCCGAGTATAAAGGACGGAGACAGTCATAGACCTCCAGCGCCGGTTCCCAGTCCGGTACGCCCCGTACCTGTTCTCCGCACCAAGCCAGTGGTGCGTGTTCCCAGTGTGGCCCGGCCTGTTCCTGCTCCCCGCACCAAGACAGTGGTGCGTGTTCCCAGTCTGGCCCGGCCTGTTCCTGCTCCCAGCACCAAGCCAGTGGTGCGTGTTCCCAGTCTGGCCCGGCCTGTTCCTGCTCCCCGCACCAAGCCAGTGGTGCCCGTCGCCAGTCCGGCCCGGCCTGTTCCTGCTCGTTGCACCAAGCCAGTGGGGCGCGTCGCCAGTCCGGCACGGTCCGTGCCCGTTCCACCGGTGCCTGGTTCGGCACCGGTCAGCGGCTCCACTCCGGAGCCAGAGCAGTCCGCTCCACCGGTGCCTGATCCAGCTCCGGTCAGCGGCTCCACTCCGGAGCCGGAGCGGCCACCGAGGCTGGAAGCCCACCCGGACCCTCCCCTATTCAGTCAAGTTTGTGCGGCCGGAGTCCGCACCTTTGCGGGGGGGGTACTGTCACGCCCTGGCCTATATAACTCTAGCTAGTTTGGTCAGGGTGTGAATAATGTTTGTATTTCTATGTTTGGCCGGGTGTGGTTCCCAATCAGAGGCAGCTGTCGCTCGTTGTCTCTGATTGGGGATCATACTTAGGCAGCCAGTTTTCCTGCCTGTGTTGTGGGTTTTTGTTTGTGTTCGGTTAGTGTTAGCCTTCCGACGTCACGTTTCGTTGGTTTTGTATGTTTATTCAGTTCAATAAACATGGATGCATTTCACGCTGCGCCTTGGTCCGTCCCGTTCATCAACGAGCGTGACAGTCGTTTTTAATGAAAAACTTGTTTTTAATGAGATCCTGGAGTTGAGTTTAATCGGCTACCGGAGACACAACTCTCATCTGGCTATACCTGCTGAACAACAGATTTTATTTTGATTGTTCAGGTTCACCATCTACAATAGTTTTGGTAGTTTTGCTTTAAACAATCTGTGTATATGGTCATGGTAAAGTTGAGAATTTCAGAACGAGGACAGAAATCACTTTGCGAGGTGCACTGCATGGCCGAAGCGAGAGGAGAAGAGAAGATCATTCCGTAAACACTTCCAAATCATTTTCAGATGGGGGTAAAATTAAAGTTGTGCAATATATTAATTGGCTATGTCATAGCTTATTTGTAAACGCTAAATATTGATACATTACTAGCTCAAACACTTAATCTGCAAAAATGACAAGTTCATTATTGGGTGATGGTGATTTCAGAACCAAAGTGGGGGGACAAAAAACATAAGCTACATTGCCCCCTCCTAATCTAATAGTGGTGGTGGGGTGGTAGATGCCTAGTCTCCCTTATGGCTCAGATCAGGTGCCTACATAGTACATACACCATAGACATGCATCATAAAAAAAAAAGAAATGTACACTCACACATGCACACACATGCACCCACACACACACACACACACAGAGACAGACAGCCAGCCAGCCAGACAGACGTCAGCTCAGACAGATCCAGCTCACAGAGGCCCAGCACATGAGCTCCATCAGCAGCACAGTTTTTATTTAGAATGGAAAATTAATGTGTTTATGCAACAAATGTTAGTGCATCGTATCGAACTGAATCGCATCGATTCGTTCTGTAATCACACCAAATCGCACCGAATCGTTTCAAACTAAAACATATCATTCCTGTATTGTATCTGAGCCCTTGTATCTAGATATGTATCAAATCATCTTGAGAGGAAAAGATTGCACATCACTAATAAATAATCCTTACACAAAGAGATAAAGAAATGGGATCTCTCTCTCTCTTTCTCCCCTCTCTCTCGCTCTCTGTCTCTCTATCCCTCTTTTCCTTAATCCCCCTCTCCCAGGTAATCTTCACATGTATGTGTGTGTGTGTGTGTTTGTGTTTGTGCGAGTGTGTGTGTGTGTGTGTGTGTATGTCATAGGGTGTGTGGGTGCATAACATTACAGCTCAGCCATAACCTTTCTGAGAGAGACCCTAAATCACATAGCCCTGTCAACAAAGCAGAGGGAGGGACGAAAGGAGGGATGGATGAAGAGGGTGGAGGGTAGAGAGGAGGGAGGGAGAGGAGAGGAGAGGAGAGGAGAGGAGAGGAGAGGAGAGGAGAGGAGAGGAGAGGAGAGGAGAGGAGAGGAGAGGAGAGGAGAGGAGACGGAAGAGCAGAGAAGAGAGAGCGAGAAGTTGAGAAACAGGAGGGTGGGAAGGACACATGTCCTCCTCTACATGGCAGTCAGACAGCACTGGCTGTAGGGTGTATGGCCAACACTATTAGACCATGACATGGCTGCGATGTATTTGACAATTGACATTACATCACCTGAAGACACTATTAAGAATGCTTTAATGTGGAAAACAACATTAGATTCTTAGAAAAGAAAGATACATCAAGTTGGATTTTAATAATAAAGACAATTATTTTGAGCTTCTATATAGACAGTTTTCTTTACTACATTTACTATTTATTTACTACAGGTAGTGAATTATATCCACAAGGGCTATGACTCACAGACGCTCTCTACTAAACCAATGTCTTTGTATTGAGACAGAATACACTGATGTTATCATAGACAATACTGTACACATACTGTAGCTTGTGATGGTTTAATTAGCTACTAGGATACTTCCTAACAGCTTCTAAAACAAGTGATTTTTAATGGTATATCTTCTAGATTGAAACGGAATGGTATTTTGCATATTGAGAGAGAGTGAGAGAGAGGAGGGAGAGAGAAGAGGGGGGAAAAGAGAGAGGAGGGAAATTTGAGGAGGGGGAGAGAGAGAGAAAGAGGGAGAGAGAGAGAGAGACTACTGCACCTGTGTGATGCACATTTAAAAATGCATTTGCAGCCATCTGGCGTTTAAATGAAGATGAAGTAGCCTACATTCATTTTATACAGCGATGATGATGATGAGTGCTAGAAGCTATACAGATGGTAAAGCTGAGAAACTACACTGCTCAAAAAAATAGAGGGAACACTAAAACAACACAATGTAACTCCAAGTCAATCACACTTCTGTGAAATCAAACTGTCCACTTAGGAAGCAACACTGATTGACAATACATTTCACATGCTGTTGTGCAAATGGAATAGACAACAGGTGGAAATTATAGGCAAATAGCAAGACACCCTCAATAAAGGAATGGTTCTGCAGGTGGTGACCACAGACCACTTCTCAGTTCCTATGCTTCCTGGCTGATGTTTTGGTCACTTTTGAATGCTGGCGGTGCTTTCACTCTAGTGGTAGCATGAGACGGAGTCTACAACACACACAAGTGGCTCAGGTAGTGCAGCTCATCCAGGATGGCACATCAATGCGAGCTGTGGCAAGAAGGTTTGCTGTGTCTGTCAGCGTAGTGTCCAGAGCATGGAGGCGCTACCAGGAGACAGGCCAGTACATCAGGAGACATGGAGGAGGCCGTAGGAGGGCAACAACCCAGCAGCAGGACCGCTACCTCCGCCTTTGTGCAAGGAGGAGCAGGTGGAGCACTGCCAGAGCCCTGCAAAATGACCTCCAGCAGGCCACAAATGTGCATGTGTCTGCTCAAACGGTCAGAAACAGACTCCATGAGGGTGGTATGAGGGCCCGACGTCCACAGGTGGAGGTTGTGCTTACAGCCCAACACCGTGCAGGACGTTTGGCATTTGCCAGAAAACACCAAGATTGGCAAATTCGCCACTAGCGCCCTGTGCTCTTCACAGATGAGTCTGGAGTCTGGAGACGCCGTGGAGAACTTTCTGCTGCCTGCAACATCCTCCAGCATGACCGGTTTGGCGGTGGGTCAGTCATGGTGTGGGGTGGCATTTCTTTGGGGGGCCGCACAGCCCTCCATGTGCTTGCCAGAGGTAGCCTGACTGCCATTAGGTACCGAGATGAGATCCTTAGACCCCTTGTGAGACCATATGCTGGTGCGGTTGGCCCTGGGTTCCTCCTAATGCAAGACAATGCTAGACCTCATGTGGCTGGAGTGTGTCAGCAGTTCCTGCAAGAGGAAGGCATTGATGCTATGGACCGCCCGTTCCCCAGACCTGAATCCAATTGAGCACATCTGGGACATCATGTCTCGCTCCATCCACCAACGCCACGTTGCACCACAGACTGTCCAGGAGTTGGCGGATGCTTTAGTCCAGGTCTGGGAGGAGATCCCTCAGGAGACCATCCGCCACCTCATCAGGAGCATGCCCAGGCGTTGTAGGGAGGTCATACAGGCACGTGGAGGCCACACACACTACTGAGCCTCATTTTGACTTGTTTTAAGGACATTACATCAAAGTTGGATCAGCCTGTAGTGTGGTTTTCCACTTTAATTTTGAGGGTGACTCCAAATCCAGACCTCCATGGGTTGATACATTTGATTTCCATTGATAATTTGTGTGTGATTTTGTTGTCAGCACATTCAACTACGTAAAGAAAAAAGTATTTAATAAGATTATTTCATTCATTCAGATCTAGGATGTGTTGTTTAATTGTTCCCTTTATTTTTTTGAGCAGTGTATATAATATGACTCATTGCGTCAGGAAAGTACTCTCACAGGTTACATTAATTCAGGTAAATGCACACGCAGTAGGTGAACATTAGCCTAATGCTAACTTCTGTCATCTTTCCTTTCACATTTTCCTTTCCCAATCATTTATTTGTAATGATGTAAAATCTGATAACATTCTGCTGGGTTCTGACATAATACTACAGAGGTACTACAGGGGATCCGCGTTTATTATTTAAAGAAAATTGACAAATATTTGTGGGGATTTTTTTGTGTGAAAGATTATTATTTTATGAATATAGCTAGCTGCAACAGAATAACATTGTGGATTCCATTTGTATGTCTCTGCGTCCAGTATGAAGGAAGATTGCGGTAGTTTCATGAGCCAATGCTAACTAGCGTTGATGAATGGTCTACAGCAGGGGTGTCAAACGTCCGGCCCGCGGGCCGGATCAGGCCCGCAAACGGGTTTAATCCGGCCCGCAAGATGATAAAAATAAATAAATAAATGTAATAATAATTTTGTAAAGTATAAAAATGCGCTGCAATTTTTCAATAAAAAAAACTGCTGTTCCAATTGCGTCCACTGGATGGCGCAATAGCAATTGTGTTAAGCAAGCAAACTGTTTATACCGGGGCAGAGCAAGTCGGTCAAGCACGTGCAGCCAATGAGCTACTTTGTTTTGCCCGCGATATTTATTACGGCTTAACATTATGTGCTTTGGCACCCTCATTGCCCCAATATGTCTCTGTCAAAAAAGAGAAAAGTGGACGCAGAGTGCAGAGTGTTCCAAGAAAAATGGTCATCCTATTTATTCACGGAATTGAATGGGAAAGCTGTATGTTTGGTGTGTTCAGAGCATGTTGCAGTGCTGAAAGAATATAACCTTCGTCGCCACTATGTGAGTCTTCATGCCGACAAATATGACAACTTTCTTTTAACTTTTATTGAAAAAGGACAGCGGAGATGAGAGAAGGTGAATGAACTGTTAGCGGGTCTGAAGAAACAGCAGTCTGTGTTTACTCACAGCCGAGACATCAGTGACGCTGCAGTGAAAGCTAGCTACCTCATTGCTAATGAAATCGCAGTGGCTTCAAAACCATTTAGTGAGGGTGAATTTGTAAAAACATGCATGATGAAGGCAGCGGAGATTGTGTGCCCTGAAAAGCGGCAGGCTTTTGCAAATATCAGCCTGACAAGAAACACAGTTGCAGACAGGATTTCCGATCTTTCAGTGGATTTGGACAGCCAGTTGAAGCAAAAAGTAAAGTCATTTTTTGCGTTTTCGGTTGCAATTGATGAAAGCACGGACATTACAGATGTTGCACAACTGGCCATTTTCATCCGCGGAGTTGATGACACATTGACCGTCACCGAGGAGTTCGTGGAGTTGGTGCCGATGACAGATACAACGACAGCAGCTGATATTTTTACCGCACTCGTCGGCGTGCTGGACAGGGTCGGAGTGGACTGGACCCGCGCTGTCAGCCTGGCTACAGATGGTGCGCCCTCAATGATCGGGAAAAAAGCAGGCGTTGTGACAAAGTTCAGAGAGAAAGTGCAATCTGCAAATGGAGGACGTGATTTTTTGACTTTTCACTGTATTTTGCACCAGGAGGCTTTGTGTTGCAAGTCATTAAAGATGGATAACGTCATGAAGGTGGTCATCCAAACTGTTAATTTCATCCGATCCAGAAGCCTGAATCACCGTCAGTTTGACAGCCTTCTCAGAGAGAAAGACCACATCTATGGCCTGCCATACCACACTGAGGTAAGATGGTTAAGCCGAGGTGCTGTGCTGAGGCGTTTCTTTGATTTACGAGAAGAAATTGAACAGTTCATGGAAGAAAAGGGCAAACCAGTGTTAGAATTTCATTCCGCAGAATGGATGCAGGACCTTGCATTTATGGTGGATGTTACAGAGCACCTGAATAACTTGAACAAACAGCTGCAAGGGCGCAACAAAGTTGCCACGCAGTATTATGACAGCATACGTTCTTTCAAGTTGAAGCTGTCATTGTGGGAAACGCAACTTGCCGGTGGTGATGCAGCTCAATTCCCCTGTCTGAAAAATGTGTGCGCGATCCAACATGTGGCAGACATGAAGCGGTTCAAAGATAAAATAACGGGACTGTTACGGGAGTTTGAGCAACGCTTTCAGATTTATGTTTATATGTTTTTATGTTGATGTGCTATTGTTTTTAATTGATTTTATTTTATTTGTATATTTAACCTATTCTTGACTCTGTGGTTCTTGCACTTGTTTGGGGAACAGGATTTCATTATTTTTATCTACATTTCTGCCTGAGAAATGACACCCTGATATAGTTCTGTGATCTGTGATATACTTCTGTGAATCACTGAGGCATTGTGTGTTTGTGTGTTCTTTGTCCTCAGAACTTTCAAATAACTTGAGGTGTTTTATGATTAATAGTGATGTTGTGCTTTTGGACACTGTCCTCAGGCTCCAGCTTTATGTTAATATGTTTTTATGTTGATGTGCTATTGTTTTTAATTGTTTTTATTTTATTTGTATATTTAACCTATTCTTGACTCTGTGGTTCTTGCACTTGTTTGGGGAACAGGATTTCATTATTTTTATCTACATTTCTGCCTGAGAAATGACACCCTGATATAGTTATGTGATCTGTGAAACAGTTCTGTTAATCACTGAGGCATTGTGTGTTTGTGTGTTCTTTTTCTTTAGAATTTTCAAATAAACTTGACGTGTTTTATGATTAATAGTGATGTTGTGCTTGTACTATTTTGGACACACTGTCCTCAGGCTCCAGCTTTATGTTGTATGTTGATCGTATTAAAACAAAGAAAACAATCTGAAGTTGTTGTTTTTAAATTATACAGTGGGGGAAAAAAGTATTTAGTCAGCCACCAATTGTGCATGTTCTCCCACTTAAAAAGATGAGAGAGGCCTGTAATTTTCATCATAGGTACACGTCAACTATGATAGACAAATTGAGGAAAAAATATCCAGAAAATCACATTGTAGGATTTTTAATGAATTTATTTGCAAATTATGGTGGAAAATAAGTATTTGGTCACCTACAAACAAGCAAGATTTCTGGCTCTCACAGACCTGTAACTTCTTCTTTAAGAGGCTCCTCTGTCCTCCACTCGTTACCTGTATTAATGGCACCTGTTTGAACTTGTTATCAGTATAAAAGACACCTGTCCACAACCTCAAACAGTCACACTCCAAACTCCACTATGGCCAAGACCAAAGAGCTGTCAAAGGACACCAGAAACAAAATTGTAGACCTGCACCAGGCTGGGAAGACTGAATCTGCAATAGGTAAGCAGCTTGGTTTGAAGAAATCAACTGTGGGAGCAATTATTAGGAAATGGAAGACATACAAGACCACTGATAATCTCCCTTGATCTGGGGCTCCACGCAAGATCTCACCCTGTGGGGTCAAAATGATCACAAGAACGGTGAGCAAAAATCCCAGAACCACACAGGGGGACCTAGTGAATGACCTGCAGAGAGCTGGGACCAAAGTAACAAAGCCTACCATCAGTAACACACTACGCCGCCAGGGACTCAAATCCTGCAGTGCTAGATGTGTCCCCCTGCTTAAGCCAGTACATGTCCAGGTCCGTCTGAAGTTTGCTAGAGTGCATTTGGATGATCCAGAAGAGGATTGGGAGAATGTCATATGGTCAGATGAAACCAAAATATAACTTTTTGGTAAAAACTCAACTCCTCATGTTTGGAGGACAAAGAATGCTGAGTTGCATCCAAAGAACAACATACCTACTGTGAAGCATGGGGGTGGAAACATCATGCTTTGGGGCTGTTTTTCTGCAAAGGGACCAGGACGACTGATCCGTGTAAAGGAAAGAATGAATGGGGCCATGTATCGTGAGATTTTGAGTGAAAACCTCCTTCCATCAGCAAGGGCATTGAAGATGAAACGTGGCTGGGTCTTTCAGCATGACAATGATCCCAAAGACACCGCCCGGGCAACGAAGGAGTGGCTTCGTAAGAAGCAATTCAAGGTCCTGGAGTGGCCTAGCCAGTCTCCAGATCTCAACCCCATAGAAAATCTTTGGAGGGAGTTGAAAGTCCGTGTTGCCCAGCGACAGCCCCAAAACATCACTGCTCTAGAGGAGATCTGCATGGAGGAATGGGCCAAAATACCAGCAACAGTGTGTGAAAACCTTGTGAAAACTTACAGAAAACGTTTGACCTGTGTCATTGCCAACAAAGGGTATATAACAAAGTATTGAGAAACTTTTGTTATTGACCAAATACTTATTTTCCACCATAATTTGCAAATAAATTCATAAAAAATCCTACAATGTGATTTACTGGATTTTTTTTCTCATTTTGTCTGTCATAGTTGACGTGTACCTATGATGAAAATTACAGGCCTCTCTCATCTTTTTAAGTGGGAGAACATGCACAATTGGTGGCTGACTAAATACTTTTTTTCCCCACTGTATATACCATGATTTTTCTGGTCCGGCCCACTTGGGAATAGATTTTCCTCCATGTGGCCCCTGAGCTAAAATGAGTTTGACACCCCTGTAATAGACTATCTTAGAGTTTACACTTCCTCTTCCAATGAATTGTGGGGAGGTCAAAATAATGAAACTGTCTAGCAAATCTATTCATTTTAAAATGTCGATTACTTCTACTTTCCATTATCATTCACCTGATGATAAGACAAGACGCTATTTATTTTAATTGTTTTGGCAACTTATGATGGGGGTTCCTTGGTCAGCAGTTTGCCTGGGCGGGGGTCCCTGGGCAAGAAAAGTTTCAAAACCCCTGCCCTAAACCCCCATACCGAATTAATATATCTCCCCTCACCTCCATCCTTCCTTTCCTCCTTTTCCTCCATCCCTCTATCCCTTCCTCTTCTAATATGTCTATGCTCTACCTGTCACGTCGTCGTCACCGGCCTTCTAGCCACTGCCGCTCCTCATCTCATCATTCCATTTGTTTTGTCTTGTTTATTACACACACCTGGTTTCAATTCCCCTCATCAGTACCTGTATAAGTGTTCCCTCTGCCCCCTTGTCTTTGTGTGTGATTGTTTATTGTGGAGGTTATATGAGCTCGGTGGAGCTCCTTGTACTTTGTATCGACATATATACTTAATAAACCTTTATTCTGTGATCAACCCTCCTGCGCCTGTCCAAATCACACGCCACAGAATCACACACCCGCCATGGAGTCAGCAGGAGAAGAGCCAATGCCTGGAGTCGTGGCACGGGTCCACGAGCATTCCAGGATGCTAGCCAGCTTGGGACCAGATCTGGCCACCCACACTCCATCACCCCGAGGGATTCATCTATCCCGACCGAGGGAGTTTGACGGGACGGCTGCCCGCTGCCAGGGATTCCTCCTGCAGCTGGACCTCTACTTCGTGAACATCAGCCCGGCTCCATCGGAGCGGGAGAAGGTGTCCGCCCTCTTCTCCTGCCTCTCGGGGAAAGCCCTGGAGTGGGCCAACGCGGTCTGGAGAGAAGGAGGAACCGCATTGGACAACTACGGGGAGTTCGCTCGCCTCTTCCGGGCAGTCTTCGACCACCCGCCCGAAAGACGAGAGGCGGGCGAGCGTCTGGTCCAACTGAGGCAGGGGACGAGGACCGCGCAGGACTTCGCCTTGGAGTTTCGGACCCTAACGGCTGGGTCCGGGTGGAACGAGCGGGCCGTGATCGACGGATTCCGGTGCAGCCTGCGAGAGGACGTTCGAAGGGAGCTAACCTGCCGGGATGCCATGTTAACTTTCGACCAGCTGGTGGACATGGCCATCCGGTTAGACAACCTGCTGGCTGCTAGAGGACATCCTGGGAGTGGCTTGCCCCCCCCCCCCCCCCCCCTCCCCCAAAATTGGAGTCCGTTCCGATTGAGCTGGGTGGGGCAGCGATCTGGGAGAACGGAGGAGGACAGCTTCAGTGTCACTCTTGTGGTAGAAGAGGACATTATACTGTACGCTGTCATCAGGGTTCTTCCGGGTCTGGAGGCGGCAGGCAGGGCACTCTCGCATCACCCCAGGTAGCGCAAACCCACACTCGGTCAGAGCCCTCTGCTGCACACTGCACCACACACGTCACCTTCCCTGATTACCCTGTAGTTTCCCAGTGTAAGGCGCTCGTCGATTGAGGCGCAGCTGGGAACTTTATGGACAGGTTGTTAGCTCTAAGTCTAGGTATTCCATTGGTTCTCCTATCCACTCCACTGCCCATCAAAACACTTGACAGTTGACCATTAGGGTCAGGGTTTGTTAGGGAAGTTACAGCACCAGTCACGATGGTTACCCAAAGGACCCATAGAGAGCACATCATATTTTTTATTATTTTGTCCCCCAATTTCGCTGTTGTGTTGGGTCTTCCCTGGTTAGCACTACACAACCCCACCTTTTCATGGCCGCAGAGGGTTCTCACGGGGTGGTCAGGGTAGGTGCCTAGCTGTTTCCGTTGGTGCAACCACGGTGGAAAGTCCAGACACTTCCTCCACCGTGCGCATCCCCCCTGAATACCTCGATTTGGCGCACGCGTTTTCCAAAACGCAGGCGACCAAATTACCACCACATCAGGGCGGGGGTATTGCCCGATAAACCTACGAGTAGACGCTGTGCCTCGCAGGCTGAAACGGAGACGATGGAGACATACGTCTCCGAGTCCCTGCGCCAGGGGTTCATATGTCCCTCCATTTCACCCATCTCCTCGAGTTTCTTTTTTGATTACAGGCTCAAAATGGCCAGAAACAAATAACTTTCTTCTGAAACTCGTCAGTCTATTCTTGTTCTGAGAAATGAAGGCTATTCTATGCGAGAAATTGCCAAGAAACTGAAGATCTCGTACAATGCTGTGTACTACTCCCTTCACAGAACAGCGCAAACTGGCTCTAACCAGAATAGAAAGAGGACTGAGCAAGAGGACAAATACAATAGAGTGTCTAGTTTGAGAAACAGATTCCTCACAGGTCCTCAACTGGCAGCTTCATTAAATAGTACCCGCAAAACACCAATCTCAACGTCAACAGTGAAGAGGCGACTCCGGGATGCTGACTTTCTAGGCAGAGTTGCAAAGAAAAAGCCATATCTCAGACTGGCCAATAAAAAGAAAAGATTAAGATGGGCAGTCTCTGCCTAGAATGATGTTATTTTAATGGACCAAAAAAATAGATTTTCTTTCGAAAACAAGGACATTTCTAAGTGACCCCAAACTTTTGAATGGTAGTGTATATTATTTTCATTCACAACTATTACAGATTAATAACTATTACCCACCCCTCAGCTTCTCTCAGCCAATCCCACCGATCTCCATTAATCATCCTCTCTTGATTTCCATGTGCCATATATTTTTTAACTGTGCTGTGATGTCTTACATAGATTCTGAACCTTTCTAATCGCAAATTATCAACAGATTGTGTTTGAAAAATTAATGTTTTTGCTAAGAGTATTATTATGTTGTTGATTGATTGAATATGGCTTTCCAGGTCACCAAACAGTGCTATTTGTAGGGTTAATTTTAGAACAATGTTATGACTTTTTAGCCACTCTTGAACCAGTCTGGATTGCATTTCTTAGCAGATTCGGCTGAGGAGTCTAAAACATCTCAACTCGTTTACAAATGCTTTGTTCTATGACTGTTAAAAACTGTGTGTAAATCTGACTGACAGCTCCTCTCCGGTTCTGTGCTGAGGATGTGCCCTTTGAGAACATTCTGACAACACCCTACAGACTGACAGGGACACACACACACACACAGCTCTCTCTACCCCCTGTTAGGAGCAGTAATCGTTGGGTACCTGACTAGAGACATGACCTCTGTCTCTCTCTGTTATTAGGAAGGTAAACACTACTGTAGCTCTGGAGAACAATGAAGTATTTTATTTATTTATTTATTTAACCTTTATTTAACCAGGTAAGCCAGTTGAGAACAAGTTCTCATTTACAACTGCGACCTGGCCAAGATAAAGCAAAGCAGTGCGATAAAAACAACACAGAGTTACATATGGGGTAAAAAAAACATAAAGTCAAAAATAGAACAGAAAATATATATACAGTGTGTGCAAATGTAGCAAGTTATGGAGGTAAGGCAATAAATAGGCTATAGTGCAAAATAATTACAATAGTATTAACACTGGAATGCTAGATGTGCAAGAGATTATGTGCAAATAGAGATACTGGGGTGCAAAAGAGCAAAATAAATAACAATATAGGGATGAGGTAGTTGGGTGGGCTAATTTCAGATGGGCTGTGTACAGGTGCAGTGATCGGTAAGGTGCTCTGACAACTAATGCTTAAAGTTAGTGAGGGAGATAAGAGTCTCCAGCTTCAGAGATTTTTGCAATTCGTTCCAGTCATTGGCAGCAGAGAACTGGAAGGAATGGCGGCCAAAGGAGGTGTTGGCTTTGGGAATGACCAGTGAGATATACCTGCTGGAGTGCAGACTACGGGTGGGTGCTGCTATGGTGACCAATGAGCTAAGATAAGGCGGGGATTTGCCTAGCAGTGATTTATAGATGGCCTGGAGCCAGTGGGTTTGACGACGAACATGTAGTGAGGACCAGCCAACAAGAGCGTACAGGTCACAGTGGTGGGTAGTGTATGGGGCTTTGGAGACAAAACGGATGGCACTGTGATAGACTACATCCAATTTGCTGAGTAGAGTGTTGGAGGCTATTTTGTAAATGACATCGCCGAAGTCAAGGATCGGTAGGATAGTCAGTTTTACGAGGGCATGTTTGGCAGCATGAGTGAAGGAGGCTTTGTTGCGAAATAGGAAGCCGATTCTAGATTTAACTTTGGATTGGAGATTCTTTATGTGAGTCTGGAAGGAGAGTTTACAGTCTAACCAGACACCTAGGTATTTGTAGTTGTCCACATACTCTAGGTCAGACCCGTCGAGAGTGGTGATTCTAGTCGGGTGGGCGGGTGCCAGCAGCGTTCGATGAAGTATGTCAACGACATGTTCTCTAAAAACCACGGATGTATCCTGATACTCTTAAGCGGCTTCCTTTTCTTGTGTCCTTCCCTTCATCTATACTGAGATACAGTAGTTTACTATGAAGAAGATTGCCTTGTAGAAAGTGTCTTAATGTCAGTGGGTTGAAACTCAGTCAGATTGCTGTTGTAATCTGATAGCACTGATGGTGCTCTAAATGCATTTGTAAGAGGACCTAAAATCAATGCTGTGTGTAATGGCCATAAGAATAGGCTTGTATACAGTATAATGGAATTAAGTAGATCACATTAGGGTCCTGAGTGCTGACATTTGCCAACAACTCCATATAGCTATCAATCAATATAATTTAATGTATATATAACACTATACGAATATTACAAATGTATGTTTCATAAAGTGCTGAACAGTAACCCAGGCCTACACACCAGAGCAAGTCTAAAGCAACAGTGGAAAGGACCAACTCCTTGACTGGGTAGGAGGAAACCTTGAGAGGAACCAGACTGCATGGGTAGGAAGAAACCTTGAGAGGAACCAGACTACATGTGTAGGAAGAAACCTTGAGAGGAACCAGATTGCATGGGTAGGAAAAAACCTAGAGAGGAACCAGAATGCATGAGTAGGAAGAAACCTTGAGAGGATCCAGATTCCATGGTTAGGAAGAAACCTTGAGAGGAACAGGACTACATGGGTAGGGATTAACCTTGAGAGGAACCAGACTGCATGTGGTTGGAAGAGGAACAAGACTGCATTGGTAGGAAGAACAGGAGTGTTACAGGAGTGTTTTGCTAGCACAGACTGGAATATGTTCCGCACCGAGCCCAAGGCTAGAGCTGCCGCTTTCAAGGAGCGGGACATTAATCCGGACGCTTATAAGAAATCCCGCTATGCCCTCAGACGAACCATCAAACAGGCAAAGCGTCAATACAGGACTAAGATTGAATCCTACAACACCGGCTCTGATGCTTGTCGGATGTGGCAGGACTTGAAAAACATTACGGACTACAAAGGGAAACTCAGCCGCAAGCTGCCCAGTGACGCGAGCCTACCAGACGAGCTAAATTACTTTTATGCTTGCTTCGTGGCAAGCAACACTGAAGCATGCATGAGAGCACCAGCTGTTCCGGACGATTGTGTGATCACGCTCTCCGTAGCCGATGTGAGCAAGACCTTTAAACAGGTCAACATTCACAAAGCCGCGGGGCCAGACGGATTACCAGGACGTGTACTCAAAGCATGCGCGGACCAACTGGCAAGTGTCTTCACTGACATTTTCAACCTCTCCCTGACTGAGTCTGTAATACCTACATGTTTCAAACAGACCACCATAGTCCCTGTGCCCAAGAAAGCGAAGGTAACCTGTCTAAATGATTACCGCCCCGTAGCCCTCACGTCGGTAGCCATGAAGTGCTTTGAAAGGCTGGTCATGGCTCACATCAACACCCTCACACTAAACCCACTCCAATTCGCATACCGTCCCAACAGATCCACAGATGACGCAATCTCAATCGCACTCCACACTGCCCTTTCCCACCTGGACAAAAGGAACACCTATGTGAGAATGCTGTTCATTGACTACAGCTCAGCGTTCGACACCATAGTGCCCACAAAGCTCATCACTAAGCTAAGGACCCTGGGACTAAACACCTCCCTCTGCAACTTGATCCTGGACTTCCTGACGGAGCCGCCTCCAGGTGGTAAGGGTAGGCAACAACACATCTGCCACGCTGATCCTCAACACATGGGCCCCTCAGGGGTGCGTGCTTAGTCCCCTCCTGTACTCCCTGTTCACCCATGACTGTGTGGCCAAGCACGACTCCAACACCATCATTAAGTTTGCTGACGACACAACAGTGGTAGGCCTGATCACCGACAACGATGAGACAGCCTATAGGGAGGAGGTCAGAGACCTGGCAGTGTGGTGCCAGGACAGCAACCTCTCCTTCAACATGAGCAAGACAAAGGAGATGATCGTGGCCTACAGGAAAAGGAGGGCCGAACACGCCCCCATTCACATCAACGGGACTGTAGTGGAGCGGGTTGAGAGTTTGAAGTTTCTTGATGTCCACATCACCAACAAACTATCATGGTCCAAACACACCAAGACAGTCGTTAAGAGGACACGACAAAGCCTATTCTCCCTCAGGAGACTGAAAATATTTGGCATGGGTCCCCAGATCCTCAAAGTTATAAAGCTGCACCATTGAGACCATCCTGACCGGTTGCATCACCGCCTGGTATGGCAACTGCTCGCCATCCGACTGTAAGGTGCTACAGAGGGTAGTGCGTACGGCCCAGTACATCACTGGGGCCAAGCTTCCTGCCATCCAGGACCTATATACTAGGCGGTGTCAGAGGAAGGCCCATAAAATTGTCAAAGACTCCAGTCACCCAACTCATAGACTGTTCTCTCCGCTACCGCACGGCAAGCGGTACCAGAGCGCCAAGTCTAGGTCCAAAAGGCTCCTTAACAGCTTCTACCTCCAAGCCATAAGACTGCTGAACAATTAATCAAATGATTTTACATTGCTGCTACTCGCTGTTTATTATCAATGCATAGTCACTTTACCCCTACCTACATGTACAAATTACCTCGACTAACTAGCACATTGACTCGGTACCGGTACCCCCTGTATATAGCCTCGGTATATTTATTTTATTGTGTTACTTTTTATTTTATTTTTGACTTTAGTTTATTTAGTAAATATTTTCTTAACTCTATTTCTTGAACTGCATTGTTGGTTAAGGGCTTATAAGGAAGCATTTCATTTACTTACTGTCAGCCTACTGTATAGTGAGCATTTCTCATTTGCCAAGATAATCCATCCACCTGACAGGTGTGGCATATCAAGAAGCTGATTAAACAGCATGATCATTACCTTGTGCTGGGGACAGTAAACGTCCACTCTAAAATGTGCAGTTTTGTAACACAACACAATGCCACAAATGTCTCAAGTTTTGAAGGAGCGTGCAATTGGCAAGCTGACTACAGGAATGTCCATCAGAGCTGTTGCCAGATAATTTAATGTTAATTTCTCTACCATAAGCCACCTCCAACGTCATTTTAGAGAATTTGACAGTACGTCCAACCGGACTCACAACCGCAGACCACGTGTAACCACTCCAGCCCAGGACCTCCACATCCGGCTTCTTCATCTGCGGGATCGTCTGAGGGGGTGCTGAGGAGTATTTCTGTTTGTAATAAAGCCCTTTTGGTATTTCTGGAACTTGTCAGCAAGGGTCTGCTCCATGTAAGAGTCAAAAGAGCAACACACTTCCAAAATGAGCCCCTCCCTCTGGCTTCCCCCACAACAACAATATATGTCATATTTGGTATACAAGAAACACACACATGCACTCACACACACACACACACACACACACACACACACACACGCACACACAATAACACACCCTGCTTTGTTTGATACTAGAAACATTGTAGCAAACAAACATAACAGTGTAACACTGCAGTAACAACAGTAACAGGTGCCAAAGGTATTAATGAAGCAGTTTGTTGATTGGCCCTATTGACAAAATGATTAGGTTGGCTGAGTGAAGCGGAACAGCAGTTATTGACCTAACCAGGCCTGTCATCGTTGTCCTCAGGCCTGATAGATACTACAACTACACCAGTGGAGGCTGCTGTGGGGAGGACGGCTCATATTAATGGCTGGAACGGAGCAAATGGAATGACATCAAACACATGGAAACCATGTGTTTGATGTATTTGATACCATTCCACTAATTCCACTCCAGCCATTACCACAAGCCCGTTCTCCCCAATTAAGGTGCCACCAACCTCCTGTTAACTACACCATGTCACTCTGTAGATGGAGACTGGGATGGTGACTTCTCATATCTGTTTCACTTCAAGACTATTTGCCTGTTTCAGAGTTGAGACACAACTCAGGCTTTTGTATGAATCATTAATTGATGTCGATAGGAGACTTTGAGTTTAGCGACTGAATCTCAAGTCCGAAGACCGCCTTTGCTTCTAGTTGATATCCCCCCTCTCTGTAGAGTTCCATACCCTACAATCTTAGATTTTTTTTTCTTAGGCTGTCCCCAGTGTACACTTGTCTCTTATTGAATGATAAACCCAACCAAGGCATGCCTTTGTGTGTGTGTGTCTGTGTGTGTGTGTGTGTGTGGGAGGTGCGTGCATGTGTGATAGATCGTGGGTCTGTGGGATAGAGCCCAGTTTGCTGTAATTATTGACAGATGTTATTCCTCACTAGGCCTCTCTTGTCATTCCTCCTTCTGTCCTCTTTCTCTGTGTCTCTCACTCACACACAAACACACATGCATGCACACACACACACGCACACACACACACACGGTTTGGCTGTCTGTAAGTTTTGCCATCACCACGGTAACTTGTTTTCCTATTTCTGGGAAATGGCCAACATCATTCAGAATCCTGTCCTTCCAGTCGCCTGGTCCAGAAGCCATCCTGACATTGATAGCAGATTTATAACATAGACCTCTTTTTGAAAACATATAATTCAATACAAATGGTATGTGTGGTGTGTGTGTGTGTGTGTGTGTGTGTGTGTCCGTGTCCATGTGTGCGTGCGTGCGTACATGGTTTATGACCATCTTTGGTCTCTCTGAAACTAAGAATTTACAGCTTAATTTGTTTGTCAGTGTAATCTGAAGCTTGTATTAACCCGGTACAGAACAGAACAGAACAGAATACAACATTGAACACTGAGGAATGGAAAGACTCCATCAGCACTGTAGCCTCCCATGTTGGCCCAGTCAGACGGTGAACAGTACCAGTGAATAGTTGTTTCCTTTGTGTTCCAGTCCTCCTGGCTGTCTGCTGTGTGTTCTCTCTCTGAAGGGATTGGTTCTGGGAGATTTAGCTCCTCTGCTGAGAGAGAGAATCACGTCTGCCAGGAGAAGAGTTGAAGGGAAGGGAGAGAGGTGGTGGGGGGAAAGAGAGAGAGAGAGGCTTCTAGCTAGTAGCTGCCACCAGAACCGAGAGAGGACATGGAGGGATGAGGGAGAGATAATGTAGAGAAACGAGAGAGAGCGATTTGAGTAGGAGAGCACAATATATAGATTTGAGGAGAGAGGGAGAGATTTGAGGAGAGATTTGAGAAGGAGAAGAGAGAGCGAGAGAGAGACAAAGAGAGAGACTTTGAGGAGAGAGAGAGATTTGAGAAGGAGAGAGGGAGAGATTTGAGAAGGACAGAGAGATGAGAAGGAAACAGGGAGAGCGACAGAGAGAAAGATTTGAGAAGGAGAGAGGGACTCTGGAGGAATGAGAGACAGTCAGAAGACTGATCTTGTGACCCATCAGCAGAATCATGAAATCAAGGCCTGTGTGAGGTCATCGTGTCTGTGTGTCTTTGCATGCTATGAGGTCATATTGAGTACTATATATTGAACACTGGGTCTAGTATCACAGTACCTTTGTGTCTTGTGGTTTGTAATGTTACACAGATATACTATCATCTAATTAGATCTAATCAGATATACAGTCACACTGTACATTTTAGGACTTATTCCTTATGTTCCAAATAATAACCAACTCAAACTCTTCATTATTTTTGTTTTGAGAGTTCTCAAGTCTCTCACTCAGTGTCAGGTTCATAAGCTGTATTAGATTTAGGATTTACAGTCAAACAGACATCTTTCTTTGGCTTCATTTAATATGGCTCAACTCCATGCACAAAGCATGTAAGATCATATAAAAGTATCACAGTGATCACGGATCTTAAAAATGTTGTCCTCTGACCCCAAAAACCTATGATTTGGGATTGAGGATCCTCACACATTCGCCGTCCTACCCCCGGCCCTTCCTGTTGTTGGGTTCTGGTTGAGTACCCTTGGCCGTGGCGTCACCCTCAAAAAGGGACCACAGTAAATTAGGTTAAAGGGCAGTGGAGCATCCTGTCTGTGTCGGGCTGGGGGGCTGGTGGACTGGATGGGGGTTAGAGGGTGTTTGGGGTAGAAGAATTAGGCTCTCTGTCTGGGAGTCTGGGAGATTTCGCCAGGGGCAGGTGGCCCTGTTTGGGGGATACAACACAAACTATTGTTATCGTGTTAGCAAAAAATGTACTTGACTGGAGCTTTTTAAAGTAACATTTTGATGTCCAGCATCATTACATTATTGGGGGTTTTACTGAAGGAAGACATTTTATATTTTCATATAGATTTCCTTTCCTTTAATTTTTTGGCCTAGTTTGTTCCTCTTATATAAAACTAGTTGTGGTAGATGTTGATGTTTCAGTGGGTTGACATAAGAAAAGAGAGAGAGGGAGAGAGACAGAGAGAATCACTGGAGACACCTGCTGTCCAGTCCTTTACCTTTATACCAGGGTAAAAAGAGAGGAGGGAGAACAGCAGAAAGGGAGTAAAGGAGAGCAATAACAGAGAGCGAGAGAGAGTGAGAAAGAGAGAGAGAGAGAGATAGGATGATGGAAAGAGCATGTCCTCTAATTTCCTCGCTGCTGCAGCACTGCAAAGAGATTAGTTTGATTTACATAACCCCTACCCCCCTCTCTCCCCCTCTCTTTCTCCCATTCCTATTTTTCCAACAAATGCTCTTTCCCTATATTCTATCCTCTCTTTTCTCCTCTGGGAGAAGACAGGATTGGAGCTTCTCTAATTGCTATTCAGACATTTTTATTTGTTTGTTTGTTCATCCTCTCTTTGGGGTGTCTGCGAGAGAGACAGAGAGAGAGAGAGACCAAGTGGACAGAGGGATGTAGCCTGACTTCTCACACTAAATTCATCCGCTGCTCTGTCGTTCGCTAAATACTTTAGTCTGAGACGGCCATCATTTAAGTTGTTTGTGGTGAGGAGCGGCATGAGGGGCTTTGTACAAAACAAACTAATCAGCGATTGGATAGTCTCTAACTAATCAGAGTATCAAAGCCAATGACGACATTTCAAACCGCCGCACATGTGTTCTGGCTCTGGCGCCAACCCAACGGTTTCTGGACCAATCAGACGGCCCTGAATGTGTTTGCATTCTGTGAAGAGTCGGGGAGGTACTCAGATCCAGACTCATTGTGGAGAAGAAACTGTGGGCGTGGCGTAGCGTTTCACCTGAGCAAGGAGTCTGGGTAGCAAGGCAAAGAGGGATGTAGGGTTGAAGAGTGACTCAGAGTGAAGGGAGAGGAAGAGGTGATGGGATAGAGAGAATGATGGAGGGAGAGAGAGATGGATGGAAATGGAGGAGAGAAGAGGAAGAGAGGGGAAGTTATTTATAGTCAGCCTGCTGTTGGTCTGGAGCACCTAACATCCATGTCAGTCCTCATCAGCTCCACACACACACACACACACACACACACACACACACACACACACACACACACACACACACACACACAGGGTTGGGGAATAATGGATTAGATCTAACTGATTTTTAAAAAAACTGTCCCTTATGTTACCAGCAAAAATATTGGAATCAGATTACAGATACTTTAGAAAAAATAATAGATTATTATTTCTAGGATTACGTTTAAATTCAGAAAGGACATTTGCACAAAACATTTTATGACACCTTTCTGTTTTCTCAAGTTTGTTTTCCGCCTGAGCGAGTCTGACCACAAATCCGAGACCACTATAATGACACACGATGCGTTTGATAAAAAAGATCAGGAATAGGCTTTTTTGAAGCTATTTCTTCCAATGGTATGACTACTGTCGGCATCTAAAGATTCTACTGTACATCCAACTTGAATAAACGCTTGGAGGTAAGGACGACAGCAGTGGTGTAGCCAACACTGCTAACACTTATTATTGATACAGTATCTACATAGCGCAATTATGTGAATCACAATGCTGCTCTCTCATTTAGCTGTTTGCGCCTTACGGATTGTGGTTGTTGTGGATGGATTTTAACCCAATAATGGTTGAATTGAAGAAGTTTAAGCTGCCTATCAATCATTGTTTTCGCGACCAGTGGACAGACAGTGAAAAATGTGCTCTTGCAACAGCTGCATAGTGCGTATCCCAGCCTATGGAATAAAAGTTTTAAGGAGTTCCTCCCTTCTAAACTCCTGTCAACAACAAATGTAATTTAAGAAGTGTGACTTTTGTTGCTCAATCGAATTCTTGCTGATAAAAAAAATGAATAATCCATAGGCCTAATGGACACGTGCTCAAACATGCGCACTTTTGATGGACTTCAACAGCTGCTAAATATTGAGATATCAATGTGTCTCTAAATAAAAACGTAAACAATAGTAGGCCTAGAGCAAATGCAGAATATGGCATTAGTTTTTCACATGCAAATAGCACTTTTCGGGAGTGCTCAAAGCATGCCATTCCATGAGAGCAGCATTTATTTTTCAACTCGAAGCAATGAGCACAATCCGTCCTCCATGACAATAAAATCATAAACAACAGAGTTGGCTAATAAGTCCTTAGTTTTTGGGTTATGCTCAGGTAAAACAATTTGGCTAATCTATATTTCCAGGTAGCGGCAGGTAGCAAAGTGTTAAGAGTGTTTGGCCAGTAACTGAAAGGTCACTAGTTCGAATCCCTGAGCTGACAAGGTGGAACATCTGTTGATGTGCCCTTGAGCAAGGCACTTAACCTTAATTGCTCCAGGGTTGCTGTTGATAATGACAGACCCTAGTCATGACCCCACTCTCCGAGGGTGTCTCAGGTAGAGTGGGATATGCAAAAAACACATTTCCAATTCACACGTGTATTAATACACACTTGTAAATGTGTGAAATAGGGCAAATATAATATTTGATGTATTATTATATTTCCATGTCCTATTCTTGAAGATCAAGAGGTATTAATTTAATAGGAATGACTGGAATTCTGCCAGACTTTGGTTTTTATGTAAAGATATAGTCTAATCGTATTATTATCTGTATTGTAGTAGAAAGCAATGGGTAAGAAGAAGCCAATAACCCATAAAATAAAATGCAACATCCATTTATGGCCAGCTATGTAAACATTGATTTATCCTCCAAGAGATGTTGTTCAATTGGTAATATTCATTTTTATCTTCTTCATATGTCTCTTAAGGGGAAAGTAATCTCAAAGTAACTGAAAGTAATCTGATTACGTTACTGTGTTTGGGTAATCCCAAAGTTACATTACTGATTACAATTCTGGACAGGTAACTAGTAACTGTAACGGATTACATTTATAAAGTAACCTACCCAACCCTGCACATACCTTCTCTTCCTCCCTAGGGGAGTAAACACAGGTTGTCACGCAAACCTGGGACTGTCACAGAGAACTGATATGAGAGTGTGTGTGTGTGAGAGAGCGAGAGGGCTGTGTAAGTGTGTGTGTTTAGGAGTCGATGTTTGGGTGATTGTCTATCTGTCTTCTGCATTTTCGTCTCATGCAAACAGCTAGCCATTCAGCCCATCAACTTACATATGTCTTCAATCAACTGTATTTTCTCTGTCTCAGACACACACACGTTATGTTCTTCTATCCTCGTGGGGACCTAAAATTAATTTCTGTTCAAAATACTATTTTCCCTAACCCCTAAACCTAACCTAACCTAAGTGCAATTTGGAGTGTATACCATCCAGTTCCCAGTCAATTCACAAAATGTTCATGCGGATGACATGCAGTAATGTTAAATAATGGTGTAATAGCCTATAGTTTTTTCTGCATGTTGTATTAATTGTGATAGGCTCACGTTTACCGGCTTACTTTCACCCCGGACAGTACCGCCTTACTTTCACCCCTGCCCGTAACCCTAACCCTAACCAAAACCCTAAACCTAACTCCTAACCCTAAACCGAACCGCTAACCCCTTACCCTAATTCTAACCCTAACCCTAATTGTAACTCTAACCCTAACCCTAACCGCTAAGCTTAAAATAGCCTTTGTCCTCATGGGGATGTTGGAAATGTCCCCACGTGGGAGAATTTTCCTTGTTTTACTATCCTTGTGGGGACTTTTAGGGATTTTATGTCCCCCACAAGGATAGAAGAACCAACCCGCACACACACACACACACAAGAATCCCCGCCCTAACTTTCTTTTGTCAGCATCCAACTCAAACCCCTTAATCAATTACATTGGCACACACTCATCATCTCTGTGTCTCTCTGTCTCTATCTCTCTCTCTAACACACACACACACATACACACACACAGAAACACCCACCCACACACAAACACACACGCTGTTCCTCTATTCTGTAAGTGTAACTGAGGGCCTCCCCGAGGATTCGCTCCCATGATATCACTACCCTTGTTCATTGTTCCTGCTTTAGGTGGAGTGACTGTAACCAACCACACACACACACACACACTCACACACACACACACACACACACACACACACACACACACACACACACACACACACACTGACCTCATCTCATCCCCAGGCACAAACAGAGGAAATGGCGATGCTCCTCCAGAAATGACAGTTTAAAAACGATTTCACTTTATGAGCATTCATGTGGTGTCTGGCATTCATGTCTCTCTTTGTCTGACTTACTCTCTTTCCCTTGAGTTTTCTTGTTCCTCTCTATCCCTTTCTCTCTCTCCATCTCTCTGTCCGTCTATCCCGGTTTCCACTAGCCACTAGTTAGCTTTTTGGTCTTAAGTTAAGGTTAGGGTTAGGCATAAGGTTAGCAGTCTGATTAAGGTTAGGGTTAAGGTAAGGGTTAGGTTTAGAATCTGATATTAAGAAGATAAATTGTAGAAATATTAAGAAGATAAATTGTAGAAATAGGAGGGATTTAGCCATAATTATGACTTTGTGGCTATGGTAACTAGTGACGACCCTCTATCCTTTTTCTGTTTACGTGATGAATCTGTCTTAGATCAGTGTGTTAGAGCTTCTTCCTACTCCAGTAGGACCCACATTAAGTACTGACCTGTCTGTCAGGCAGTATCCTGGCCAGCTATGTGCTGAGGCGAGTCATGGAACAGGACCTGAGGTTTTACAGCTCCTGGCTCATCGTGATGAAGTAACAAACTGTACTGTAGCCACAGCAGACACACACACACGCATGCTCGCAAGCACTCACACACACATACACACACACACACACAGGGATGATGGAGAGGGATTTAAAACCAGCAGAGAGACTGAACACAACTTGGACACAGTCCCTTGTTTACTGCTCTCTCTCCAAGGACTCATTTCCCAAATATTAATGTTTCTCCACTCTCCTGTCTCCCTTGCTCTCTCTCTCTCTCTCTCTCTCTCTCTCTCTCTCTCTCTCTCTCTCTCTCTCTCTCTCTCTCTCTCGCTCTCTCTCTGTGTCTCTCTCCTCTCACTCTTTCTCGCTCTCTTCTCTCTCCCTCTTTCCTCTGCTCCCTTCTCTGGTTGTTTAGATAATTCTATGGTTTGGTGTAAACACTCACAGGTTTTGTTTTTCTCTTTTGTCGTCTCTTCCTCGTGTCCTCTAGTCTCGTCTTAAGCTCATTCTGATCTGAGGTCAGGGCCTGTATTCATAAAACATCACATCATAGGAGTGCTGATCGTGGATCAATTTTGCATTTTAGATCATAATGATTCATTTTATATGGACAGGGGGAACAGATCCCAGATCAGCAATCCTACTCTGAGACGCGTTATGAATATGGGCCCTGATCTCAGACAAGGACATCATCCTACTGTATCACATATGTCTTCCATGGTTCTAATAGACACCTGACCTGAAACACTACTGTAGAAGAAGAACCTTCCCTCCAGGACTGGTACCCTCTGCACAACAATGATGCAAAGTCTTAGTACAGCAGTTGCTCATTTTGACTAGCTGTAGAATCTATTTTCCTCACTATCGAAGTTAAAAGTCAAGTCAAAGCAGCGGTGCAGTGGATGACAGATGTACAGTTCTGTTCAGCGGGATCTGTGTTCTCCAGTGATGCCTGCTCACTAGATCTGTGCTAAACAGTGATGCCTGTTCAGTCAATCTGTTTTCTACAGTAGATCTATGGAGAAAATGCTGACAGGTTTGCCCCCATGGCAACTCTTGTCTTTGAGCAGAAAGAGAGGGAGTATTAAATGTCAGAATTAGTGTGAGTGTGTGAGAGAGAGAGAGAGAGAGAGAGAGAGAGAGAGAGAGAGAGAGAGAGAGAGAGAGAGAGAGAGAGAGAGAGAGAGAGAGAGAGAGAGAGAGAGAGAGAGAGAGAGAGAGAGAGAGAGAGAGAGAGAGAGAGAGAGAGAGAGAGAGAGAGAGAGAGAGAGAGAGAGAGAGAGAGAGAGAGAGAGAGAGAGAGAGAGAGAGAGAGAGAGAGAGAGAGAGAGCACAGGAATAATACTTATAACAAAATAATGAAAAGAGGTTGCTGGAGTGTGAAAAGAGGAGAAAGCGAGGGAGAGAGAAAGACTTCAGTAGTGGCTGGCAGGCAGATAAGTTACAGACAGCTGGTGTCATAGCGTCCCAAACATTCTACAGTATAGAAAGGGATGGTGAGAGAGAAGAACAGAAAGAGAGGGAGAGAGAGAGAGAGATTAAGCTGGTCTCGTAGTGTCTCAAACATTCCTCCACACAACACAGTATACCCTCAGACAGAGAAAAAGAGAGAGAGAGAGAGAAGATGAATAAGTACTGTGTCTGAGGTATGCATAACAGAATAAAATGATTCCCTCCCTCCAGACTGAATTCCCTGACAGGTGGACTGTACCAGGAAGTTGGAGAAGCTCTGATAAGGGCCTCGGGGTACTGAAAAAGGCTGCAGTGTAGTTCTGAGAGGAGAGGTGGAAGAGGGAGAAGAGGAGGAGGGGGAAGAGGAGAGGGGGGAAAAGTGGAGAGAATATTAGGGGAGAGCAGATGAGAGGAGAAGAAATATGAACAGAAGACAAGAGAAGAGAAGGGGAGAGAAGAAGGGAGGGTAGAGGAAAGGAGATAAGGGAAGAAAAGAGAGGAGAAGAGAGGAGAAGAGAAGAGAGAAGACAAGAAAATAAAAGAGAAGAGAAAATAAAAGAGAAAAATAGATAAGTATTGATCGGTTGTTAACAGCAGACCAATAGATCACTATGGGGATGATGAAGTCACAACGTCCAGGTTATCGTGGAAATGAGATACTCTCTCAAGGGACCTCTCGGTTAAATAAAGGAGAGGTCGTTAAAAGAGAGCTGGATAAGTGAATTGAATTAGTAAATCAATAGCTACCAGGCTGTGATGGTGTCATGAAAGCCTAAGGCCTGGAAACAACTGAAATGCGTTTTCAAATGTCGCTGAAATGTAATTGTGCAATTTATTTATTTTCCAAAGAAGACTGTTCTTAGGTGTTCAATGTGTGTCGTTCTTCACAGTACACACAACATAAGACGTCATTATATTATCAGCTAAGAACGAGTCGAGATTCTGAGGAGCAATTTGGAACTACATTCAATCCAGGCAGATGATCCGCGTTATAGCGCAATCAACATTTAAATATTAATGTTCCCGCGTTTTCTGAGACTGGATTCACGCTAAACGTTGCAAATGTCGGCTCAATTGGAAATTACCTTTAAATGTCAATCACATTATAATGCGGCTCTTTTGCGGACCGGATTGACTCTAGCCCTATGTGTTTTTCCATTGGGCGTTGAGTCTGAGAGTCTACCCTCTTCTGGTAGGTTGTAATACTAAACCGTCACTTCAGAACCACTGATGATCAAAGCAAGCTTGATCAAGCCTGATGCCCTCTGGTACAGATAATATACAGGGTAAATGTAATGGTGGAAACTATGTAGTAGACCTGTTGTTAACACTTATACATACAGTGGGGAGAACAAGTATTTGATACACTGCCGATTTTGCAGGTTTCCCTACTTACAAAGCATGTAGAGGTCTGTAATTTTTATCATAGGTACACTTCAACTTTGAGAGACGGAATCTAAACAAAAATCCAGAAAATCACATTGTATGATTTTTAAGTAATTAATTTGCATTTTATTGCATGACATAAGTATTTGATACATCAGAAAAGCAGAACTTAATTTTGGTACAGAAACCTTTGTTTGCAATTACAGAGATCATATGTTTCCTGTAGGTCTTGACCAGGTTTGCACACACTGCAGCAGGGATTTTGCCCCACTCCTCCATACAGACCTTCTCCAGATCCTTCAGGTTTCGGGGCTGTCGCTGGGCAATATGGACTTTCAGCTCCCTCCAAAGATTTTCTATTGGGTTCAGGTCTGGAGACTGGCTAGGCCACTCCAGGACCTTGAGATGCTTCTTAGGGAGCCACTCCTTAGTTGCCCTGGCTGTGTGTTTCGGGTCGTTGTCATGCTGAAAGACCCAGCCACGACACATCTTCAATGCTCTTACTGAGGGAAGGAGGTTGTTGGCCAAGATCTCGCGATACATGGCCCCCATCCATCCTCCCCTCAATACGGTGCCGTCGTCCTGTCCCCTTTGCAGAAAAGCATCCCCAAATAATTATGTTTCCACCTCCATGCTTCACTGTTGGGATGGTGTTCTTGGGGTTGTACTCATCCTTCTTCTTCCTCCAAACACGGCGAGTGGAGTTTAGATCAAAAAGCTCTATTTTTGTCTCATCAGACCACATGACCTTCTCCCATTCCTCCTCTGGATCATCCAGATGGTCATTGCCAAACTTCAGATGGGCCTGGACATGCGCTGGCTTGAGCAGGGGGACCTTGCGTGCGCTGCAGGATTTTAATCCATGACGGCGTAGTGTGTTACTAATGGTTTTCTTGAGACTGTGGTCCCAGCACTCTTCAGGTCATTGACCAGGTCCTGCCTTGTAGTTCTGGGCTGATCCCTCACCTTCCTCATGATCATTGATGCCCCATGAGGTGATATCTTGCATGGAGCCCCAGACCGAGGGTGATTGGCCGTCATCTTGAACTTCTTCCATTTTCTAATAATAGCGCCAACAGTTGTTGCCTTCTCACCAAGCTGCTTGCCTATTGTCCTGTAGCCCATCCTAGCCTTGTGCAGGTCTACAATTTTATCCCTGATGTCCTTACACAGCTCTCTGGTCTTGGCCATTGTGGAGAGGTTGGAGTCTGTTTGATTGAGTGTGTGGACAGGTGTATTTTATACAGGTAACGAGTTCAAACAGGTGCAGTTAATACAGGTAATGAGTGGAGAACAGGAGGGCTTCTTAAAGAAAAACGAACAGGTCTGTGACAGCCGGAATTCTTACTGGTTGGTAGGTGATCAAATACTTATGTCATGCAATAAAATGCAAATTAATTACTTAAAAATCATACAATGTGATTTTCTGGATTTTGTTTTAGATTCCGTCTCTCACAGTTGAAGTGTACCTATGATAAAAATTACAGACCTCTACATGCTTTGTAAGTAGGAAACCTGCAAAATCAGCAGTGTATCAAATACTTGTTCTCCCCACTGTATGTGTTAGGTCTGTAATACACAGAACTAAAATCACGCGTAATTGCATCAGATCCTCAGTTAAGACTTGTTAGAAAATGTACTAATGAGACCAGCGAAGTCTCCACCCCTCTAAACCAAAACTCTCAGGCAGTTTCGGGCAAGTCTATGGGCCAAATGTCCTCTCCCCTTCGAAATTTGAAAGATGCGAAATCATGATTTGTCCAAATGATCAGTGACCAAAATTCTGCATACCAGAACAAAGTTCCTAGTTAGTCGTCGCATTCCACAGTCTGTTGACAGATTCTACTTCCATTTATGTTACGTCCATCTGTCCACGAGATATTAGATCCATAGCAGTCACACAAGGAAGGAGGGATGGAGGGAGGGAAGAAAGAAAGGCTTAGATTCTCAAAACAGGGCCATAGGCGGACACCTTCTACTATTCCTAATGTAGAGTAACAAGGATAGATCCTAGTGTCCAATGGCCATAGGGGATCCATTCAGTCAGTGTGGCGCCATAGATGTAGCTATCATCTGCAGTACAGGCAAACACAGTCTCCTTTCACTTCCTCTTAACTAGATGATAAATGGTGTTCATTAGTCATATAGTCAGTTGTCCTGTGTTCAGTGTCTGGAGGTCACAGCTCCACCTCTATTCTCTACTGTTATCTCCATTCTCTCTCCATTATCTATTCTCTCTCTCTTTCTCTGTCAGGCTGTCTCCCTGTTTATCTCTCGCTATTTTTTGCAGAGATCAGAAGGAGACTATTTAGCTCTAATGTTGTATGCCACCAAATCCCCCTTTGAATAAAAGTCAGAAATTGAAGCGGGCAAATCATGTTTTATGTATGTATGCTTACACAAGGAAAGCAGAAAGCAGAGGGGAAAGTGGGGCAAGCATTATAGCCTGGCGTATTATAACAACAAAGCTGCTTTCCCCCCCCTTCTTAGAAAACGACAGCAGAATAGCAGCATTCGCCACAGAGAGGGAGAGGTTGAGGGAGAGAGAGAGAGAAATAAATATATTTTAGAAAAGCTATTGACTTTCAAAGTGGAAAGAACACTACATAGAAATTGCATTAGCTTGCTACTGTCTGTGTCTCATCTGTGATACTGTAACTCTTGGGTTTGATTGAGTTGTAGGCTACAGTAAGACTGGCTGAGTTAAGATGGAAACTAGTTTAAAGTCTTGTGAGGGTTGATATGACAGTTATGTAAGCCATGTGCAGTGCTTCTCTCTCTCTCTCTCCTAGCTCTCCTCCTTCTTTCTTTTGCACTCTCTCTGCTTCTCTCCCTCCTCTCTCTTTCTCTGTCTCTCTCTGCCTCTCTCACTCTCACTCCTATGTCTCTCTCTGCAGTAACTAACCTTCATGCCGGTTTAGGCATGGCTGTTTAGTGTCTGTCTGTGAGAGGGGAGTTGGATGGAAGGATGGACGGAGGGATGTGTCTCATTGTCCAGTGGACAGTTTGGCTAGTGATGGTGCTCATGACCGTCTTACCTCGACCCTGCAGTGAATTATACCTCTCTGGCAAGAGATGGAAGGAAAGAAATGAGAGAGAGAGAGAGAGAGAGAGAGAGAGAGAGAGAGAGAGAGGAGAGAGAGAGAGAGAGAGAGAGAGAGAGAGAGAGAGAGAGAGAGAGAGAGAGAGAGAGAGAGAGAGAGAGAGAGAGAGGAGAGAGAGAGAGAGAGAGAGAGAGAGAGAGAGAGAGAGAGAGAGAGAGAGAGAGAGAGAGAGAGAGAGAGAGAGAGAGAGAGAGAGAGAGAGAGAGAGAGAGAGAGAATAAAATATGTTGAATTTGTACCTTTGAAGCTACGTCAGATCTTCAACGCTAAATCCACTATCAGAAAAATAACAATAGGCTGGGCAGCACCTCCTACTGGAGAGTTAATCTATCTACAGCTATTAATTTTGTCTCCCATCCAGGGTTTTAAACCATGTCACTGACTACTACCAATGTGTTATCGTGAGAATTATTATTGAGAGATCTCTTACTAACTAAATATATTCACTGTTGCTATCGAAATCATTCCAAAGGGGTAGGTTTAACAGAGCAAATGAAATGTAACCATACTTTTTAAGTCATATATTGTCAACGATACTATTTAGGCCTACAACAGCTATTGTTTCAATTCAACCCAAGGTTCAACTAAAAATAGACAATGCATAAAGGCCTAGTGTTTCTTTTTTTACAATATTTAATTTGTCATTTTTTGTACTTTCCGTATACATACGAACAACAACTTACAGACACACACAAACAATTACTACATCTCATCTGCTCTCATCCCTAGGGCCTGCATTATTGTTTGCCACTTGGCCTTAAATTGTACCAATTTATTTTTCTCGGTTGCCCATGCTATTTCAATATTTCAATAATATTGTGTCAATGATGGCGGATTGATTGATTTCCAAGTTTT